>NW_019416866.1:0-75459 GCF_000390285.2 Anoplophora glabripennis
GTACTTTAACATTAAAAAGGAATAAAATAACAGTAAACATCTATAATTTGGAAGTAAACACAGTAAATTAATTAAGTATTACTAAATGTTACTATGTTAAATAGTAACAGAAGGTATTCCTGAAATAAACGAAATAAACTTGTAAGAAATTATTGCAGTATTATATTTAACATAATTGAAAGAAATATTGTCAAATATACCTACATACAGTGTGTCCACGGATTGAATGTACGTGGGGTGTAACTGACAAAAATTTTTCGAGTTGAAATTTGAGTTTCTGGGCTTCATCTCTGCTTGGCGTTAAACTATGAAGTTGAAAAAAGAACTAAAAACTATCGCGTTTATCGAAAAAATGCAAGAGAGAAAAAATGTTTGTTTTTAGTTGTTACGTCCGAAAATGTAAATAAGATATGTATTTTCATACAGGGTGAAAAATTATTTGGAGTAATATGTTGCATGTAGTCGACAGCAGCGCCTCTGGTGGATATTTTTAAACAATATTAATATAAAGTATGTGTCCGCACTGGACAAATGTCTGTACCAAATATAAACGATTTACGCCACATCGTTCAAGAAAAATTGAAGGAAATATTGGTTGTCTCTACAACATTCAAGCCCCTGTAAGTCCTCAGGAGTGAAACTTTTGTATAAGGTATATTTAGTTCATTCGCCTTATTTTTCATCTAGATGCACTGGTAGCGTTTGTGCTACTCTATTCAAAATCACCCTGTATATAAAACTAATCATTTCTAATCAGTAGGTACCATTTTATCTGTTATCTTATACCTAAGTAGTATAAATAAAAGAGAGCGACAATCAGAAACCATAATAGTAGAACATTTGATGAATTGATTTATCAAATTTATTATCAAAACAATCTGAAGGTTTCAGAGAAACACTGAACTTCGACCCTTGCATTTCCCCGAATTGCTTCGGTATTTGTTTTATGCTGAAAAGAATAAGAGTTTAAGTGAAGAGAATAAGCGTTATATCGAGTCCTTGTTTTAATAGTCTTGTGTTCGCTTTCCTGGAACTGACGTTTGCTCTCAGAGAACTGTTGTTTCTTTCAATTCCTATATTCGCAAATTATTTCATCCCTGCTTCCCCGTAATTCGATAAAACGTCATAATACAAAGAAACCATAAAGCTGGAATGTGTTGATTCTTCCCACACTCAAACTCATTTGTAAACTTTGGGGGAGAAATGACGGAAATTTTCAATTGTGCATATTCAAAATTGTGTAGGATTGGAAACTGATAAATTTAGCAGCTCGGCGTTCTAATATCCTGGATGTTTATTTTAAGAATGAGATGGCACAGCAGGTTCCTGTAGGAAATAATGGAATTTTTGCAATATTTAAAGGACCATTTCATAAAAAATTTAGCAAATTCAGCATATTTTCTTAAGACAACGGAAGCAAATTACATCTCGTTAGTAGAACCGTGTGGTGAAATAATTTGAACAGGTGAATAAGTAAGATTTTTTTAAATTCTCAGGAATTCTTTTTCAGGTTTGAAACCAAAATATTACCAAATCTTTTTTATTTTTTCTTTAAGTCAGCTTCAGAGGGACCATTTATATATCTACAGTTGGTAGATCGGAAATATTAGGGCGGCTGCAATGTACAGGGTTACCTGTAGGCTGGGTTCTCTTTTACGTAATTTTATTCAAACAAATAGTGACACAACCATTGCCTTCTTTTAACTGGACTCTTTATGTTATAAGAATATATATTGTTACGACTTGTTCTTATGTCAACATAAAATATGGAGAAAAAGGGACGAAAATGTAAATTTTTGAAATAAATTGAAACATTTTCTTATAATATAGAGAAAACTGACATAAAAGGATGGGGAACAAAGATTAAAATGAAGGATATATTTAAGTGTAGAATAAGTTATGCAGTAATATAAGATAAAACGTTTAATGAAACGATTCAAACTGTCAAAATTATGATAAAACATTTATTTATACGTTAAATAATTGATAAAATGCACTCATGCAATATAAAGCAGTTAAAAACCACCGTAAAGAACAATTAGTTAAAGTAGATTTTAACCTGTACACTAGGGTTTAGGCAAATTTGAAAAATTTCAAATTTTGACAAGTTGATCGACGAATGGAAAGGGAATTACACACATAAATCAGAAACATGCAATAAATCTTGTATAAAATAAAATATAGCATACCTACAATAAGTATTTATGTGTGGAATTAAACCTCAGCCATTGTAAAAAGTTTCATATTAGACCGATCAAAATAACTCATTTAGAGGGAAAAAAAAGAAAATTGTTACCTGGACTTTTATAAGTGGAAATGGTAAAGGGGCTTATGATAAACGAAAAAAAAAAAATTAATGCGTGAGCAGGGGTGGCGGAGGGTTGATTTGGGGGGTTGAAAAGTTATGAAAAATTGAATCATTGGGATTTCTGGCGAAAGTTGACATGAAACAAAAAAGTATCTAATACAAAAATTGTAAGTAGATCATGCAAAAATCTACAACTCTTGTAGAGGTTATTTTTAACATAACCTCAAAATTTCCGATAAAAATGCGAAAAAGGGTTTTTTCTGATTTTTCGGCTTTTATTTCTCATTTCCGCAAAAATAATTTAATTTTGACGAAACTTGGTGAAAGTTTAACTTTCTCTATCTTAAATAACCTCAATTTTTTTAAGATAAAAAAATCAAAAAGTTTCTGATATATTCATTTTTTTGGGCCTGAAACACTTTTTTTTCAAAGAAAAATTCTACTTAAAAAAATCATCGTACAGAATTCTGCCGGTAATAATTTTTTATCGTTTTGTCATACTTTTTGGTGAAATAAAAAAAATTTTTATCACAGCTCAAAAACATGCTCAAAAATGCAAAAATGTAAATAATGACTTGCAACAATGAATTTTTCAGTTGTTGTTGATAATTTGTTTAAATTAAAAAACATTCAAAAACTGATTACACCATTCAATTCTTCGGAAAAAAATAAAAAAAACTGTTTCATTGTTTGACCCATAACTATTTTTATACAGTATTGCTATAAACATAAGTCGAATAGTGAATAAATAAAATAAATATTTTTTTTTTCGTAGGATCGATTAGTGTACTTATTTTTTTTTAATTTGATGAATTCATAGATATACAGTGTGTCCAAGATAAGGATGGGATAGCATTAGGATCTAGGAAACGGTAAAAGATACGGGGTGGCTCAGATTAGAAAAAACTTGTGTTTTTTTATACCTAACAATATGCTGTTTAGAATGTTTTAAAATTCCGGGTAATTCCGGAGATAAAACTCGAAATTTTGCTAAATTGTTTAATTTTTTCTGGCTTTATTTGAAAACGTATTTTAAAATAAATTACATATTTACAATGCCACTTTTTTCGCTCTATACAATGGCGTCAACATTTTCCTGAGTTAGATGATATTACTATTGCAATCGCTTCAAAAGTTTTTATCTTGTTTTAACTATAATTTAAAATTTTTCCTGAATACGGCTCTGAAAGCTTTCAAAATATCTATTGGATGAAGTCATAACAGTATAAAAATCAATACCGCACAAACCAACAATTTTTTACTACTGTTAATACTAATTAGAAATAGTAAAACATTTCATAAATTCGTATTATTTTTTTATTAGGTACAACTTTTTAAATTATGGATTAAAAAAATTGTTGGATATTTTGTGCTGTATTGACTTTTATTCTCTCCGCGCTCTCTCTCTCTCTCTCTCGCCTCCAATAGATACAGGTATTTTGAAAGCGTTCAGAGCCGTATTCAGGAAAAAATTTTAATGATTGCTAAAAACCATTTTAAGCGATTACAATAGTAATATCATCTAATACAGAATTAAAAATTGACTAGATTTTGTCATAAAATAACAGCGATATATTTAAAAAAAATTAATCTGATGTTGGCTCGTCGAAGACGAAATGTGGGATTGCAAAAATGTTGACGCCATTGGATAGAGCGAAAAAAGTGGCAATATGCTATTTATTTAAAATTCGTTTTCAAATAAAGCCAGAAAAAAAATAAACGATTTTGCAAAATTTCGGGTTTTCGGATTTCGCGTCAACAGTAAACTTTGCAATTAATACTTTATATTGCTGAAATCTCAAATCATTCTGAGATAATGTATCATTAATTCGACTTCGATGTTTAGGTATAGCAGTACAAAAATAAAGTTTTGGGTCAAACAATGAGTTTTTTAAATTTTTTTTCGTAGAATTGAATGGTGTAATCAGTTTTTGAATGTTTTTTAATTTAAATAAATTATCAACAATAACTGGAAAATTCATTGTTGCAAGTCATTTTTTACTTTTTTGCATTTTTGAGCATGTTTTTGAAATGTTATTACAGATTTTTTTATTTCACCAAAAAGTATATGTCAAAACGAAAAAAATTATTACCGGCAGAACTCTGTACAATGACTGTTTTAAGTAGAATTTTTCTTTGAAACAAACGGGTTTCAGGCCGAAAAAATGAATATCTCAGAAACTTCTTGATTTTTTTATCTAACAAAAATTGAGGTTATTTAAGACAGAGAAAGGTGTACTTTCACCAAGTTTCGTCAAAACTAAATTATTTTTGCGGAAATGGGAAATAAAAAACGAAAAATCAGAAAAAAAAACTGTTTTTCGCATTTTTCTCGGAAATTTTGAGGTTATGTTAAAAAGTGACCTCTACAAAAGTTGTAGATTTTTGATCTACAACTTTTGTATTGGATACTTTTTTGTTTGACGTCAACTTTCGTCAGAAATCCCAATGATACAATTTTTCATAACTTTTCAAACCCCCAAATCAACCCTCCGCCATCCCTGCTCACGCATTTATTTTTTTTAGGTTTATTATAAGCCCGTTTATCATTTCCGCTTGTAAAAATCCAGGTAACAATTTTTTTTCCAAGTGTAATTCGGTTGGACTAATAGCGTTTTCAATATGACAGATCTATTATATATCGTCAGAATTTGTAAAATTGTAAATTTAAAAGTGCTATAGAATTGCATTATAATTTTTGCAGTGTGCAAAATACCTTTTTAACATCATAAACTGTATTCAGATTCCAACCCAAGTTCAAATTTGTGTAAACTTTAAAAGTTTTCTATGAATCGACATACCTAAAACATTGCAATCGTTAAGTTTCATAAACAGGGAAAGGACTGTTAGAAAAGTGAAAAAAGGTTAATGTTAAAAACAGTGTATACTGGCATAAAATTAAGCTGTATAACTTAATTTAACAAAAATTGAGTAAAATTTGTCGAAAGTATGACAGTTAACGTAGAGTGAAGTTTCGGGTATCAAAAGATTAAAAAAAAATTAATAGAATCTAAATATGTAAAGATCATGCAGATGAAAAGATGCATAAAGTCAGTATTTTAAAAATAAAAATTTTCAAAAGTTCAGTTTGACATAGGTATCCATGGCAACAAATTCATTTGTTTTTAATTCAAGAAAAGTAAAAATAGAACTCAAAGTAGCCAGTCTCTCATAAGTTTCCAAGTAGGAAACGTTGTTAGTTTGGTACCTGAAAAAACAAGTGATCATCAGTAAAAATCAATAAGTTTGTGAAAATTACCTATCTAGTTATCTAAAACGTGAAACGTCAGTCAACTCAAGAAATGTCAAATGTCATAAGCAATTATTCATACATGGTTGAAATTCATAAAAGTTTTTAATTATAACGAGTACCTAGTGAACCTAAAGTTTCGACAATAAAATTTGAACAAGCAAATATAGTGAAATTAATCAAATTGGTAAAATTATAAAGTGGTAACAGCACGGTGTTTTGCAAGTCACCTACCAGTTTCTAGACGACGGCGACGCGACGATGCAGCGATCCATGTGGCCAGCAGGTAGCAGATGGATACATCATCGATCCAGAGTTCGAGCTTGAAACCACCGTAACGACAAAGTGAGTTGTCTAACTAACGATCTATTTGGCCAAATATTAACACATATATTTCGAAATAACCGCATATGCATACTACGTAAAATGAAATTTCCTTTCTGAAAATAAAGAGGTCCACATAAAAAAATCTCAAATCATAACATTGCAATTATTGATAAAAAGGGGGGAATTTAATGTAATTATGTTATTTAGATTAAGTATGAAAATTTGTCAATTATAAAAGTGCATTTGAAAATTGTAATATATCCATATTTGTGAAACTTTAAACCTATCTTTTATTTCAAAATATTTTTATCTGAAATCAGACAAGAATGAAAGGAAACCACACCCTGTAGTTGCGTCAGCAGTAAAAAATTAATTACAACAAATTAAATATTTAAAGTTCAAACGTTCTCAATCCAAATAAATCAAAACAACAAACACCGATAACAAAACATAACAATACGTAAGTATTTGTACAATACATATTATGAAAAGAAGCAGTGTATTTTTCTACGGTAAACGCTTCACATGGAACTTATTATAAAATATATAGATACAGCACGTAATAAATACCAGCAAATGTTAACAAAATAATAATTTTTTATTCATAAGGAAAGCGATTGTAGAAAATAATTAACAGTTGTCCTAAGTGTTGCGCGGTTAATCGTTTCCGGCGATCGGTAAACATGAAAATGACCGTCCAGCATTTATCGAGGTCACAGGCGCATATCTAAAATAGTCAAAGTTTTTGATAGATGCTATTTTTACTAGTAGTGGCGAAACATTAACTATTCAAATTTTAGGAATCCCACTATACGCGTCATTGCATAATAACATGTACATGTCTGCCTTTGATCTGAAGCCTCGCATCGATCAATTTATTCGAGATAGGTACCCTAATACCTGCAGCCTTTTGTAGTTAGTAGTCCCAAAAACGCTTAGAGCCTTTAAAAATTGTCCAAAATGGATTTTTTAATCTTTTTTTATGGATTTCCTATGAGATCCTCCACGAGCTTTTTTGAGAAAAATTGCTCTAAATTTATAGATATTGATAGACATTTTAACTTTTTGTGTAAGATATTGTTTTTTTTCTTAAGCATCAGTGAAATCAATATTATAAACAATAAAAAATCAAAATAAAGTCATAAAAAATTGATCTATACGTAAAATTTACACTTAGCGTTTTGAAACAAATTTAAATTCATATAGTCTAGCCCAACCTAATCTAACATAACCTAAAAATAAGTTATAAAGTATTATTGTTTTAAGATTCAATAATAGGTTGTTAGGTAAATAAAAGTAAATTATTAATAGTTTATCATCGCAAAAAGTATGTGAATTTTAATTCTAGAACTCCAAATCTAACATAACCTAACCTAAAATAATTAAAAAGTTTCTTAACCTCAAAAACGAGTAAAGTACCATCAATTAGTAAAAAACCAAAGATGAAATCATTTGACGATTTATTTCCATGAAAAGATTAATTCTAGATTTCTAATCTGAACATTAATAAAGAATAACATTTACAAACCTAACCTCATCTAAATTTATCAGTTATTAGCCTTTTTTTCTTAAATTATTATAATTATTTCAATTTCAACCATTAAGAAACAAAGGTTTGCTATGAATAATTCATTGGCATGTAAAAAATACACTAAAAGTATTAAAAAAAACCTAATTTAACCTTGCTTAACTTAATAAAATTAGAATTTTATACAAAAGAAGCTCGTGAGGGATCTCTTAGGAAATTCTTAAAGAAAAGTTTCTGGGACTACTAACTACAAAAGACCGCAGTGCCGGCAAACAATTCAGTTTTTTTGCCGAGGGACGTTGGTCGTGGATTTCATTGTCCTTTGTGCGTGTGTGAGTTTGACGCTTTGCTTGGTCGAGTGGATGGCACATGCTTTTTTGGCAGTCAGTTGCTACGGTGTATCCTGAGGCCACAGCGGAACAGGGTTTGACCATAGATTTAGCCTATTTTTTGCTACGCGTATTGTCGGTTACTAGCATAATATAGTGAGATGAATCAAAAGTTTAAGTTTCAGTATTAGGATGAAAATATATTAATGTCAAAGAATGACAATATAAGAGTTAAGTAATAGATTTGAAATTAAGATGACAATTAGATGCAAAATGACAATTTAATGTAAAATATAAATTTTGATGAAATATCAATCTAAATTAATAAAAGTGGTCATAAAATAAGGGTATATAGCAAAATAAGGATTAAGTAGTATTGCAAATGTTAAATTAGATATGTAAAATTAAAAAGTAATCTGATTGGTTAAATTAAAAAGGATAAGTTAAGAAAAATTGTATTTAAAAATAAGAGTGCAGTGCAATGGTAATCAAGGAGAAATAAAAATAAAACAGGAGAGAGGAGATATAATTGTCAAAACAGAAAAAGAAGATTTTATAAGAAAAAGTTAAATAAATTAAAGAAGACGAAAGGAAAAGAACACGAAGCTGATAGTGAAAATCAGTTGCTAAGAAAAAGAAAGAAATTTTCTTAAGGAGTAAGGAGAATACAAAATTGTCGTTTATCGTGCAGGAAACTAAAAAGGAAAGAAGATAACAACAGAGAAAATTAAAATTAGAGACAAATTGTGTTTGAAGAAAGAATAAGGGTATACACGAAGTTTGACAGATAACTAAAGAGTGATAATCAAATTATTATATTAGTAAAATTATTTGAATTGTCGTAGCTAGGAATAACGAAGATAAGGAGTAGGACCTATTAAGGCGAGTCAGGAAATTGCAGCCAGCAGAGCGAGACAAGAGACAGAGAAAGGAACAAATTGACAAAAAGGAGAGAGTGAGTGGACGAAAAGAAGGAAGAAGACAGGAGAGAAGTAGCAGAAAGAAAATTAGTACTTAAGAAATCGTGGACATTAAAAGAAATAAAGGACAATAGATATGTACTCGTATGTATAGGTAATAAGTAAATGTTAGTTTGTAGAGTAGAAATAAGTTATCACAGGATAATTATAATTATCGATAGTTATAATTTATTATGTCAATATAAAAATTTAAACACAGATTACAACAATATTATTTATTCTTTTTGACAAAGTTAATTACAAATAAAACCAATTTTGTGAACCGACTACTGAGATAAGACCTCATGTTCTATTTGTTGTCTATTATTTATACAAAAATTGACATAGATAATCTAATTGTCATTAAAATTATCAAACGTGAAATAGAATCCCATTTTAAATCAAGAATACTTGATATTAAAAAAAAATAATTTTTTAATTTACAATTTATATTTCAAAATCAAATTGAGTGATAACAAATAAAAAATTAGCCTGGTAAGTAATAAAAATATATTTTCTAAAAATAATATTCAAAATTTATAATATTTCCACTGACGCTCAACATTACATATTACATAGAACTACACAAACATTAAAAACTAATTATCTTAATTGGAGCATCTCAATAGAATACTAATGTTTATTTATTTGATAGACGCCACAAAGTTATTATTATTAAAATACACAGAAGTTGTGTTAACATAAAAACCTCAAATAAATTGTACTTGTTTGTTTTTGCAACAACTGCACAAAAAGGAGTACAATTTTTCAGAAAAACTCCCGCCTTTACGCAAACTACCCCTTACACAAGTTTGTACATTACTAAATTAATACAAATATTTTCAACATTGAAAATAATGGACCTGTACCAAAAATGATAAAAATCGGTTTTGCATTTTCATTTAGGTAATGCAAGAAAACAACTACCACCCTGTATGCAAGAATTTAACTGACAATAACGATAAATAGTGAAACGGATTGCGGTATGAGAATATTTCAATATTCAGATCCACTAATTAATTTTTGAATGTTTTGCTAAATCAAGCTATTTACCTACCATCTTTTATATTTATATTTTATTTGACATTTTATAAAAAAATCTAATTACAGCAAGAAAATATTTACAAGCTATTAAAGTTTTAATGAAAGATCTAATTAATGTTTTCGTTAACACACGTTTTTATGTAGTTTCTTTGGTTAATTATTTCAATTACTTACAGAATTATATTCTTCATTATACTAACAATTATACAAGCTGGTCAAGTTTTAATCAAGAAAATTTACCAGGTGATAGAAAAGTTATTTTAAGCGAAAAAAATTAAACTTAAAAAAAGATACATTTTTTAAATATTCTAACCAGTAAGTAAACTTTCATTAAGCCAGCGGCATTTAGTATTCTGCAAGCAAAACAAATTCGATTACTTAGATTAAATTTTTTAGTTCACACAAAAAACATAATCGTTAAACAACGTTCTTTTTGTTGAGATACTGATTTTCCTTACTTATATTGCATTTATAAATATTCACTTGAATTCCATTCTAGTTCAACATAAATTAAAGCACGATTTGAAAAACATATAAAGTAAAATTGGGTTTGTTCGGACGGCAGACAAGCGCGAACTCAAGGGAATAAAACCGCAGCCAGAGAAATTCATGGCCAACTTTTACCATTGTAAGTTGCCAACACTGTCGGGTCGCAAATATAATTTGTGCGACTGCACCACTAAAATAAATTACAGTCGTATATCCTCTCACAACAGCTTTCATTGCTTTTTTGTGAAACAGTTTCGTAAAAGTCTTGCAAGAAAAACGCTGTTAAAGTTTAGAATTCCTTAACTCACTGCACTTTATTCCACAATGTGTTCCAGAGATAATGAAATTTTAAAAACGTGAAACTTTATCTTGTGGATAGCAATTTAATACTTGTTAATATCTAATTTTTCAAAAGCAGCCAGTTGAAAAGAGCGATGTTATTTGCAGAGATATATTAATTAATGTATCATGACTGAATTTTTCATAACTACAGTTAGGAAAATAATGAATTTCTTTAAGAACGGAAATTGAAGTCCCGTTTCATCCAACAAAGTACTACAATATTCATA
This sequence comes from Anoplophora glabripennis, assembly GCF_000390285.2. NCBI lineage: Eukaryota > Metazoa > Arthropoda > Insecta > Coleoptera > Cerambycidae > Anoplophora > Anoplophora glabripennis. The sequence continues at coordinate 10,804 of NW_019416866.1, forward strand.
TAGATGTCGCTACAGGAAATACGTTTATAGTAAAAATAAGTACGATTATTTCATTCATTCAAATTCCGGCAAAATACACGTCAAAATGACGGTACGTCAGTTTCCGGTCTATACATCCATCCCACTCTCTTGCTATCGCATAATTGCATACGAAAAGAGAAGGGCAATAAAATAATAAAAACTCCTGTTTTTTGTTCTGAAAATATTTCTATTTTCTATCCTCTACATAATATTATTGTGTACATATTTACATAAAAGGAGGATGGCAAGTGGTTGTACAAATTTATAACATTTTCAACCAACTAAAAGTTTTATTTCATATTATATTCTATATTTTAGTACTTATATGGATTCGGACTAGAGCAGGTATGTACGAATGTAGTTATTTCTTGTGTGAATCTTTGGGCTGTTATCTTCTATTGTTGTGTTGTGGCTGCGAAATATTTTATTTGTAGACTATTATTTTTTAAATGAAAGAAAAAACATTAACAGAGTAAGTAGGTATTACAATCAATTTGCTAGACATAGTTGTATTTAGTACTAAATTCAAGTAAATACTAGGTATTACAATAAATAATATGTAGGTATTGTATTTGATGATTTGAAAATAAAAATTACATATGCGACAATGGACTTTCCGCTTACTTAGCCGTAATATAAAATATGACACATTGTTGTTGCATTGCATATACAGGCTGTTCCAATAGTGTAACAAAGTTTATAATTATTTTCAGTTATAGTTGTATAGGGTAAAATCTTCAGGCCAAAAACAAGATTTTCTGAATGTTTAATTCGGTCTGAAAATAATGAATAATGGAAATAATAATAAAATGTGAATCCGAGCAATTAACTTTTTTCATATCACTACTGCAGGCAGTTACTAAACTTTATCGCACTATTGTGGCACCCTATATATGACTAGATATATCATTATGGTAAATCAAAAGCATAATAGGCAAAAATGTATAATTATCTATGTTTATAACAAATATTATCTGGTAAAATTTTTTTCTTACTTTCAGATACAGAGACAGTTAAATATATCCGGAAAAGTCTTATGTTATTTCGTAATAAATATCTGTAGTGGTGAAAACAACCCGCTCTATATAGAACAAATTAAGAAAGATGAAGAATTATGGAAAAAATCAATGCCAACAAATTTGAAATAATTTTATAAAAATTGTATAAGTACTACCTGAAATAATATACAAAAATATTCCACAGGGAAAAAGTTGTATGGATCCACAATATATTAGAAGCACAAATTAATGAAAAGAAATAATTTTATTTTATGATTTTTTAAAATTATTTCCAGTTTTACTGTACCATTACTTTCGTTTATTTACATATTTATTAAACACAGAATTTCTGTCTACTGAACTGAATATTTCTCATCAAAAAAATGTATATTCACAGTTAAAATTCTATTTATATTAACAACACGCGAATTTTTTTATCAAGAATTACTTGATATTAATTATTAAAAAAATATATATTTTTTTTCATTTCTGTTTATATCAAAGTAAGCCGCTTTATTCACAAATCGTAATTATAACATAACTTTACGTTATGAACAACTTTTCTTATTAACATTTATTTATATTATCAAAAACAAAAGCAGTTTATTTTTCAACGTTATTAATTTTGTTAAATTTCTGATCACCCTGTATATATAAATTTAAAGTTCTTCATTTTTTGTCACGAATTACTTTTTCTAGTAAAATTTAAAATAAAAATGTTTTCCCTCTTATCCACTTTAACCATAGACATACTTAATTTACATATTTATATTTCATATTTCCTAAAATTATAAAATAGTATGGATTTGCCCTGTTAGTTATATACTTTTATACAATAATATATCTAGAATGATCATGACATTCTTTAAATATTTACTTATCAATTAACAGAAACCATGACTACCAATCAGGTTATACCAAATTGACCACAATACAACAGCTGTTCGTTAAAAATAACCCGAGTCCATTCAAAAATTTAATTTTTACTAGTGGGATATCTATTACAAATTAAGCGAATTAAAGGTCAGACGTAATGAGATTTATGAATGAATATTTTTTAATAATTTTATTCCAATATAACTTTTTAAATAATAAATTGTTGAACAAACTATGAAATAAAGTCTAATCAGTTTATTTATTAAAAGACAACTATATAAAAAATTGCATAATTTTATAATACTCTGAAGAAATAATCGTTTGTTTGTAAAAGTCCAAAACATTTTTGCTTTATTGTCTTCGTTTATACTTTGCCAAATGTGATATGAAATTTTACTACTTTCTTCCACTGCTTTAAAAAGATATACATATTGGAATAAAAAAAGGATGTTTTCTACTACTTTTCGATATAATATAGGCAACCAGGGGTGCATCAGTTTCCATCCTTAAAGGTCTGAAATATTAGTACAATTTAAATACAACGCATTTTTATTTTTAAATAACTGTTTACTACTTACTCGTATTTATTAAGTAATTATTTAGTAATAAAGAGCATTTACATAACTTTCTTTGACTTAGGAAGACATTTAGAATTAATTTTATTAATTATTACCGTTAAAATAAAGAAAATTTGCAATGCGCTTTATACTACGTTCTTAAGGTCGCCAATAATTTAAATTAGCTTAATAAAAAATGTCTAGTTTAAAAAAAAAACAAATTCCTACCTTCCTTAGAAATAGCATACAAAATTGTAACAAAGAACACAACATTACAATTTGGTTAATTAATTGATTAGTTTTGCCGTGTCACTCAATTATTTAACTACACCTTTCCATTAAAGTAAATAATATGATAGTTGTGAAATAGAGGGTGTTGCCTTTTGCGGTTTGAGAATAATGCAATATTTAAATTCTATTGTGCTCCTTTCTGAAAAAGACTAACATTTCAAACATATTTATGCTCTTTTTTCATTAATTTTATTCGAGATTTTATAAAAAGATTCAATTATAATGGCAAAAAATACTAAATGTACTTTTATATTTAATTAGCTTTAAGTAATTTGTGGACATTGTTTTGGGCTATAAAGCCTGTGTTTGTCCCTTCTCCATAAATAAAATAAATAAATAAATAAATAAATATTTACATAATTTCAAAACAAGTTTCAACACAGATGTTAATTAATGTTTTAATTAAAATACGTTTTCTTGGGTGTTTTAGTTTATTCATCGAATTATATTCTTCGTTAAATATATTCTAACAATTATTATACAGGGTGATTCACAACTTATCCAAAAAAATTTGGGAATAGATGCAGCATGAGAAATGGAATCAATATCGTAAAAAATTTTTTTTGTAAAATCCTTATAGTTTCCGAGAAAAAAAATATTGAAGTTATAGTACATTCAACCACTACATAGCTGGACAACTGTAGTCTTTAGCGTCATTAGCCACGTGGCCTCAGCGACTCCGAATACTGAGTTCGGATTTTGCAATCGTCGTTGCGATATTTACCTGTTATCTGTGGTGTTAGTAGTTAGTGTCAAAAATGGTTTGCGTGTACTCGGAGTTGATGGATATCGTTTTAATTTATGGTGATTTATTTTGATTTATGGTAATTTATGGTGAAGCATGTGTTAGTTCGTAGAAACTGAGAACAACGGACCCAAATGTGTTAACACATTGGTGGATAAAATTTTGAACAATTGTTGTAACATCGGGTATGTCAAATGATTTTATTATTTAAAAACACAAATTAATTTTATTAATTAATAAAGGCAAAAGCAGTTTAATTTGCCGATATAAAATAGGTGCGATAAAATTCTATTTACATATTTCTTTCTTTGCGAAAGTTTTTGTCTGTTTTTATCACACCGCCATGCCGGTCGCAGTGTGCGAGGTCAGGTTTTACAGTGGACCAGTTTCCAGTGCCGTGCAGAAGTGAATTTTTAAATTATTTTCGAACTGCCCTTTTTGATTTTTTCTTTACAAAATTGTATTTGTAAGGGTCCCCTGTACATCCAGATTTTTTTTTTGGATAAGTTCTGAATAACCCTGTATAGGATGGTTCAGGTTTTCATAAAACGAACTTCAGTAGGTAGTAAGTTATTTTACGAAAAAAAAAATCATATTATTGCTCGCTTCTTCTTGAGATAGAGCGTTGAAATTAGAAAAAAATACCAGATTTTCTGAAATATCTCTGATGTTGTTTGTCTGAGGTGAAATGATAGCTTAAGCGGAGATTATTTATCCGAAAGTAAAATAAAATGTTCTTATCGATAAAAACCCGTCCATATTTCCTTTGTCGGATAAAGAGTGTTCGAATTATTTAATGTTTTAGTTTTTTTCGAAATAACTTTATTAATTTGAATGAAATGTTTTAACATGTCCTGTGATTCTGACCCTTTAAATTTAAATAATAAAAATAAATTTTCAAACTAGTCTTTTTTATATAAAACAATTAAGAAAAAACTGTGATATTAGTGTATACTCTATCATAAAATTGTGTTATAGGTAAACTGGAAGAAATATCAAGGAATACTTATAATGCACATTTAACTGTCTATACAAATATTATATTAAAGAACAAAAAAGTCAGTGGCGTACTGTTCTTACAACAGATTTCAATGCCAGCCTTTACGCACACTCCAGAAAAGCTATGTATACTTGTTTAATATGAAAATATGTACTATCTTAAGAATTTCTAGACTCAAATCTCATTTGAATTACTTATGTAATATTTGAAATATTAAAAAAGCAAATATCTTTAGCGTCCTGTATCTCAGAAATCAAACAGGAAGCACAAGAATGGACAGACAGGGTGATTCATTAATAAGGAAAGTCGAAAGCTAAAGATACTACACGTGAAATGGTGACCATTGGCGCAAACATGCCTTATCCGAAAGTTGATAGTTTCGGAAATACAGGGTGTTGAATGTTAAAATTTTAAATCGTTTTTTTTGCGATTATTCCGAAAATATGTAGGTTAGGAACTTGAAAATTTGTGAAACTGTATTTTTTTAGGCGACGAACAAGATGTGTGTTGTAATTTCAGCATTGCTCATAGAGGGCACCACTTCCGACCAATTTTACCGAAAATTTAGTTAATAACTTTTTACCCTGCATATTTAACATGAAACTTGATTCAAAACTTTTATGAGCTCTCATTTTTCCATTAATTATGTACTCTTGTTTCATTTCGGTATCTCGATCCGTTTTCGAGAAAAATCGATTTAACGAACACTATGTTTTGATAATATGAGAAATTAAAAGCGAAACAAACCAAATGTTTCTTCGTGTTATTGCAACAATTAACAATAAAACAAATAAAATACGTAATTATGATTTAAAGTAATTATTCCAAGCATCCACCGTTGACACTGATACACTTTACACGTTTTCTGAGAGATCTTCGAGTTTGAAACAATATATTGGGATTGCGTCTGACTTCGTTGGCAGCGATTTGTATTCTTTGCCACAACTCTTCACACGAACCAAAAGATTCTTTATAAACTACATCTTTCATTCGAGACCAAATAGAAAAATCAAGAGGATTGAAATCCGAACTTCTGGATGACCAAGCAAAAATGCTTACATGGCCAATCCGAGGATTTGGAAAAACTAAATTGCACGCACTGGCCAAGATGATGGAGCTCCGTCGTGCATGAACCACATGTCTCTTCTTAAATAAAGTGGAACTTCTTCAAGCCGTGGAAGCATTTTTACTTGGCCACCCAGAAGTCCGGACTTCAATCCTCTTCATTTTTCTATTTGGAAGAATCTATTGGTTCGTGTGAAGAGTTATGGCAAAAAATACAAATCGCTGCCAACGAAGTTAAACGCAATCCCAATATGTTGTTTCTCGAAGATCTTTCAGAAAACGTTGTGTAAAGTGTGTAAATGTCAACGGTGGATTCTTTGAAAACTGACTTTAAATCATTATTACGAATTTCATTTGTTAAATCGATTTTTTTCGAAAACGGATCGAAATACCGAAATGAAACAAGAATACACAATTAATGGAAAGATGGTTCCTCTTTCAGGTTTTGAATCAAGTTTCATGTTAGACATACAGGGTAAAAAGTTATTAACTAAATTGTCGGTAAAATTGATCGTAAGTGGCGACCTCTACCAGCAATGCTGAAATTACAACACGCATCTTATTCGTCACCTAAAAAAATACAGTTTCACAAATTTTCATGTTCGTAACCTACATATTTTCAGAATAATCGCAAAAAAACGATTTAAAATTTTAACTTTCAACACCCTGTATTTCCGAAACTTTCAACTTTCGGATAAGGCATGTTTGCGCCAATGGTCACCATTTCACGTGTATTATCTTCAGCTTTCGATTTTCCCATTGTTAATGAATCACCCGTATATGTTGAAATGAGTTCAGCGTTTATTTTATTTTTTGATGAAGTATCCCCCTCAAGAATGTACACAGTGTCTCAAACTCGATACACCAAGGCTGCTATTGGCTGATAAAAATCGCAAATACTTTCGCATGGGGTTTCAAATAGGATCATTTAGGCTTGCCTTTATACCAAAAATATTATTTTTATTGCATATTAATAAAGTTTTTGACATCTTCTTTCATATAAAAGTTACAAGCAGAAATCTGAAAACGCGCTTATTTCAAATACCTCGAACAAAATCGAATTAGCCATTATTTAATTCGATCTTCGTAGACTATAAACTAATATATTTGTCACAATAATTTATCACAATATTATAATATAACTACAAAAAATTACTAAGAATTAATACAATTACACAAATAATGTACAACCAAAAATATTTCAAATAACTTTTTAACAAATCAATTATAAATTACTTTTTATGCGACCCCTTCTTCTAATAAACAAATATCAAATGGTCGGCGGACTTCTCTTTGAGTGGCTTTTTTTAAGCTGTTTAAAGAAATTTTTTGACACGCAATTATAATTTTTTCTTTCAAATGGTCAGTATTGAATATTATAATACTATGACAAATATAACAGTTTATGCCTCCAACAGTTAAACCGTCATTGTTTTCCGTGGAGATCGAATTAAGTAATGGCTAATACGATTTTGTTCGAGATATTTAAAATAAGCGCGTTTTCGCATTTCTTATTATAACTTTTAAATGAAAGGAAAATCCAAAAAGTTTATTAATGCTATTATATCATATAAACTCTATCTTTCCTAATATGAAATGAAATAGAGGTACGTTTCTAGGAAAAATATATTTCATGACGTCATAACAGGCATTCCCAAAAGTTTCAAAAATAATATTTTTGGTTCAACGGCAGCGTAACCTTCCAGTTAAATTTTTATTCGTGTATTTTATTAGCCAGTAGTAGCCCTGAAGCATCGAGTTTGAGACACCTTGTACATATTATTTAAACACCCTCTATAAAATATAAAATTAAACGAGTACAACAACCTCCTAATCTCACACTTTACGTATGTTTCACGACAGTAAATTAATTACAGTGGAACTGTTTTATAAACTCGAAAAGTAGACATAAAAATATTCATTATTAAGCATAACCACATTAGGATGTTTGTGGTTAAATAATATCTAAAATTTTTATACAATTTTACAATAAAAGGATTCTTTTGTATCATTTGTATAATTGTTAAAGCTTGTATCGTTTTCGAGCTACATGATCAGAGGCAGAAACAAAAAAACTAAACTTTCCGTACAGTGGAAATCTACGTTTATATTACCATACATACTATGCAGAATACTATCTCTTGAGAGAAAAAAATGTGCCTTATTCAATTCAAGAAATATATATATTGCTGCTAGTTGTACTGAAGATGCTGAAATGAAAAGCCAGTTTCATAATTTGAAGCGACTACTATTTTGAGTATCGGTGAAGACAAAAGTCAGTTTAAATTTAGGGGTAGTATGAAAAAACCAGTATTATTATAGGCAGGTATCTAATTAATTATATAATATTAAATAACAAGTTAAAGAGTCACTTATACGCATTTATTTAGAAGCAAATAAAAAGGAAAACAACCGAAAATTAACTTTTTTTCTATTTTAGTAATATGCAAATATTTTTTTATTGTGACTGATAAAGATATGTCATTGTTTCAATGATTAGATTTGCCGACCATGCTTCTACCATAACCTATAAAAAAAATTTGAGATATAAATTTACTACTATGTAGTTCTAAAATTATTTCAATTGAAAAAAATTAATACAATTAATGCAGGGAAACTATATAATACATTTTTCACATCAACAGCTCATTATCTTAGGAAGAAATATAAAACAAAGACAACCTTTTTATTCTTTGCTACTGTGGAATTAGTTCACACTCTAGTACAGTATGCTAGAAAATATTTTAATTAAGTGATTTGACTTAAGTTTCCCAATAATTTAAAATAATTATATATATTACCTCCCCTCTGCAAAAAAGGAATAATGAAAATTGTAAGAAGTCCCACGAGAGACAAGCGTCAAACGATTTTTGAAGGCATTAATCATCAATAAAGCAGGAACTACTATTCCCCACAGCATATTTATATATACAGGGTGAGTCAAAATTCACTCCCCAGCGGCCGGATATATATTTCTTTCCAATTACAATGTACAATTTGATTTAATTCTACTTTGGAATCTCTACGCTCTTGTCGTGGTTTCGCGCGTTATTAGAAATATGGGTTTTTACGCTGGCGTCTCCCCGACGTAACAGATGACTGTCACATGGCCTTGACTCTCAGCGAACTTGTTAAATATATTGGTAAATTTCGTGAAGCCTTCCCTGAAGGACGGTCTTGGCGACATACTACTTGAAAGCCCTCAACTTTCGATGATTTGTGTTGACTGAAATATTTTCGTTGGCCCATCCGTTCCGGGAACTAATAAATAAATTACCACGCGACCCGGCTTTTGTTACACCGGACAAAAATCTTGATAAGACGGATTTACTTGACAATAACGTATAATATTTATTTGACTTTCAGTATTTGTTGTTGAGTTCAAAATGACAGGGTTTGCTTATACCAACAGAAAATACGTCGATATGATTAAAGCTTTAGGAGCTTGTAACAATAACGTCCGTGCTGCCGAGCGTTTGTGCAGGGAACAATTTTCGAATCGTCATCATCCCGATCACAAAACAATCCAAAATGTAGAAATACGTACTGTGGGAACAGGATGCCTAGCTCCAAAACGTTCTTTGTATGCCAGTCGGCCTCGGAAATTGATATGGCAACAGGAAGAACGGTTACTGCAGGATGTTGAGAATAATTCTACCGCATATTATCAAGAAACAGGCATCATGTACAATCCATTGTCCATAAATGTCTTCAAAGGTACAGCTTGTATCCGTATCATGTAGAGCCAATTCAAAAGCTGCATCCCGGAGACGACCAATTAAGAGTAAATTTTTGCAGATGGTCATTACAAGAATTTCAGCACAATCCCGATTTTTTCTATAATGTTTTATTTATCGATGAAGCTCATTTCAACCAACAAGTAGTTTTCAATCACCACAACCTTCATTATTGACATTATGAGAATCCTCATGAAAAACGCCAGCGGAATCAGCAGACGTTGGTCTGTAAATGTTTGGACAGATATTTACGGGAAAAGGATCATAGGTCAAGAATACTGAATGGTGGAAATTATAGTAATTTTTGCCAGGTTTGTTAGAAGATATTCCTCTACAACAACGTGCAACTATGTGGTTTCAGCATGATACTCACCCTGTATATAAGCCACCAAATTCACTCCATTGTCGGCACTGATTTTTTCAGCTGTTTTTAAGGCGTCCTTTAATAGAAATTATAAACTTCAATACCAGATAGATCTCGTCAAAATGTTACTTTAGCACTATGGGAATTTCCTCCATCCCGTCTCTGACTTTTGGAAATTTCATGACAGACTACTGTCTATTGCATATACCAAAAAAAATTCATTCCCATAAATCTCTATCCAAACTAATTGGATGAAAATTATGAATCACGCGTAAATCCACAAATGCGAGGTCAGGATTTTTTTAAGTAATCATTCCATAGGTTAAGCCCTAAGCTACCCTGTACTACCATTACAATATGTACAGTTCATTACAAAACACCCTGTATAACATTTATTTGGTTTGTTGATTAATGTATCATTGAAATCTCCTGCTCGCATTATTGAAGTTGGGAGGGATTCCTTGCATGTCAACGAGGGCTGCACATATTCTCGAAAGTGAATCGCATTCACTCAAATATTGGGCTCTAAATGTGTTGCAGTCTTCCTCTATGTGCTGTTGTATAATTTGTCAGCAAATTCAAATCTGGCAATCTGGGTGGTCATTGAACTGGTCCACCACGTTTTCAATCCACCTTGTTTGTAAGTTCCATTTAGGTAGTCTCAAATAGGGAGCACCTAAATGAGAAAAGAGAAGGAGTAAGTCAGTTGAACATGTAGAAAAACGCCTAGCAATAAAATCGGAGTTTCATAGGCGTCCCTAAAAAAGTTTTCTGCTAAATGTAAAAAATAATAATAATTTGTATATAATGTGTAGAAAATTAGGTACTATTATATGTTCATTTGGCCAACAACATAATTGGATTATTTATGTCCTCAAATAATTTTATTATATTGATGGTAAATTTCGTTTTGTTCCATTTCAAAAGGTCAGCAAAATCCCATGTTGTAATATTAGTAAAAAAATATCCCTCTTGTTTCTCCCTTTCGCAATTATAATAATATGAATGATTACTAGAAGGTGCTTATAATAAATTAAAATTACCCGAATCACATCAAATTCCGCATTGCTACACTGCACTGCTAGGACATTTGTCGACGACTGAACTTATGGCTAGGTCGGCCAGTGCGGCTGTGTTTGTGCCGCGTTTGCCCGTGCGCTCATTCTTCAACTGGGCGCCTAGACCTGTATAGGGGTATGCCGAGTTACTGCGTCAGCGACCGAACCTGGTATACAGGCTGTCTATTATAAGAGGGCCACTTCTATGAAACTCGCTTAACATACGACGCACGTCAAAAATCTTTATATGTTTTTTGTTGCATTTTTTGAGGCCTTTATGCTCATAAACACAAATTTGAGATCCATGGCCAACTTTGTGAGTAATCATAAAAAAACCGGAAAAGTACTCAAAGTTTAGGGTCGTCTAACTTTTTTATTTTAAGAGATAGAGAAAACTTATTTTGATAAAATTTTATGGCAAAATTAGTATCTTTCACCTAGTGGAAACAGAGTGTAAATATATCGTATGTAATTTGCTGCGCCCTTTACGCGGGCAAAAAAAAATTGTCATCGAAGTAGGCTGTGTCTACAAAAAATTGCTTGTTTTTTCCTCTTTCATGTGATATACTACATGTTGCCTGTCTCTTTTATATTTATTACATTTTTTATAATTTTTTTTACAAAAAATGTAAACATTTTCGTATTAACGTAGAAATTGTTGTAGACATGTGTCAACTACAAAAAATTTAATAAATATGATGTTTTTCTTTTAAGCAAAATACAGATTTTCTTTTTACATTATAATATTAGTTTTTTACTTTAGATATAACTGAGCCTTCAACATTTTTCTTGCACAAAATTGTGTTATCCCAGTAATGTCATTATTTAACAAATTGTTTATTGTTAGTTTATACATAACTGTTGGTTTGGAAATTGTTACAGTTAACTATGATTTGAAAAAATAAAATTTTGAATAATAATGATATTTTCACATATTGATAAGTGTAATATGTTTGTATTGCTCTATCAGTGCAATTTCAATTCTATTCAAACACTTGCAGAATGTAGAAAACCTTAAAAAAAATCAGCTGGGTTAGGTTGGTTGGGTTAGAATCTTGATACCAAAATCATAGGACCTTACTTCTATGATGATAAACTGATTGGTGCCATATAACGCAAATTCTTTGCTTCAGAAAAGTACATTATATTCATAAAATTTTTTGTAGTTGGCCTGTTTAGAACAATGTCTATACATTGATCTACATCCTTGATACCAAAATAGTTAATAATAAAAATGTAGTAAATATAAAAGATAAAGGCAACATGTAATACATCGCATGAAAGAGGAAAAAGCAAGCAATTTTTTGTATCCACTATAATTGTTTGACAATTTTTTTTTGTCCGCGTAGAGGTTGCAGCAAATTACATACGATACTTCAAAAATTTGTTTGCACCAGGTGAAAGATATCAATTTTGCCATGAAATTTTATTAAAATAAATTTTCTCTATCACTTAAAATAAAAAAGTTAGACGGCCCTAAACTTTGAGTACTTTTCCGTTTTTTTTATAAATTCTCGTAAAGTTGACCATGGATCTCAAATTTGTTTTTACAAGCATCAAGGCCTCATAAAATGCAACAAAAAAACGTATAAAGATTTTTGACGTGCATCGTGTATTAAGCGAGATACATAGGAGTGGCCCTCTTATAGTAGACAGCCTGTCCTCTGGGTTCTTCAATTGAGATCGGAAAGACTATACCACCGTGCATTAATCACGTCTGACAATGACAGTGGTACATCTCTAAAAAGGCTTGTGGTAACTAAATTTTAAGTTACTGCTTTTTCTGCAAGTGCTGTTCGCACTGGTAAGTTCTAAGTTTAGTTGCTGGTAACTTCTAGTGCAGTTTATATATTTGCAAACCTGACAAGATGAACGTGCGGCAGCAGTTTGTAGAAGAATTTAATGGCATACTACGCGATATCCTAAATATTATAAATATGAGAAGAAATAAAGAAGAAATATATGAAGAGAAAAATAAACCTAAACGACTGTCATTTAAAAAAGTAGTATACTTCAACTACAGACTCAACCAACGTATGAACTTGTTACTTGTTTACTAATTCGTGCGCGAACTTGTTTAGATGAGTCAAGTAACCAGTACAACGCGTCAACTTGCACGAAAAAATAGAATAAATTCAATTCCAGTGTACTAAATTTTTACTTGGTCCATAACTTGTTACTTACCACATATGCGCTGTTCAAATAGGTTCAAGTGACTTAAAATTTAGTTGACTGTTTCCGTGTAAACAAACCATAGGTAATGGCGGTAACACCTCTTCTAAAAAGTGTAGGTATATAAGGACTGTTTAATTCCGTCTTCGTAAATCTTGCCTAATATGTGAAAATGAGAATTATTAGCGTGATCTCTCAAATAACATCTTCAAAATATTAATCTGGCGTCACCGTAGAAATTAAGGAGCTTGTAAACATTTCCCCATTTCCTCCAAACTTTGTTCTTCTATCTGGACTGTGGAAACAGATCTAGCTCTTCTAGGGTCAAAAGATTCTTTATCAAATATCCCACTGTCTCGTAGCCTCTGATGAAATCTGGAATATTCGACAATAAAGAATTGGAGGATTAGGATAAACCTCAACATATAACGAGCGTTCAAATAAAAACGTGGTCAAGTTGGTTCTGAAAATTCGGACGTAGGGCGTAGCGTATAGCAAATGAACTTAAACGTCATCTGTCAAAGCGCTATATCGCCGCTATCAATTTGAATATTTTCGTTTTAAAAAGCGTTTAAAATGGTGTTTTCTCAAGAACAAAAAGTGTTTATCATAGAGTCCTACTTTAGAAATGGACGCAAGATTGATGGAATATGGAAGTATTCTATTGAGGAATGTTTCATAGAATTTCAAAATCAATTTCCCGGCGTTGTTGAGTACAAAATTTTTCAAAGTGCAGTTCAGCGTTGTGTTAATGTTTTTCGTGAAACGGGCAGTGTAACAAGAAAAGAAGGAAGCGGCCGACCTAAAAAGCGGACTGAAGAATTAAAAGAAAATGTCCAACAAATAATGGAAAATGCGCCAAGAACTTCTGTACGTGTTTTATCACAAATGGTGGGAGTATCAGTCGGTACCTGCCACACAGTGTTAAAAAAAGATTTGCGTTTGTTCTCCTATCGTTTAACTTGTCAGCAAGAACTTCATGAAGTTGATTTTCCGCGACGGGCTGTATTTTGTGAATGGTTTTTAAACAACTACGGTGAACTTCATAATATCACCTTTTTTTCTGATGAAGCCTGGTTTCATTTAAGTGGTTACGTAAACTCACAGAATATGAGAATGTGGTCTTCTGAAAAACCAGATAACTTTTTTGTCGAGGGCCCTCTACACGCTCAAAAAATTGGAGTTTGGTGTGCTCTCAATCGAAGGAGGATTTATGGACCTATTTTTTTTAATGGTACTCTTACTGCGCAAAGGTATAGAGAAGAAATTATCGCTCCTTTTGTTAACCAGCTGGAAGAAAACGAAATTACAAACTTTTACTTTCAACAAGATGGCGCAAGGGCACATACGGCAGGCGAGACGATGAATATGTTGAGGGAAGTTTTCCAAAATCGACTAATAAGTCTCAATGCTGAACATGAATTTCCACCGAGGTCATGTGATATTACGCCGTGTGATTTCTTTTTGTGGCCTTACCTTAAAAACACTATTTTTGAACTGCCTATTCCTGATTTAAACCATCTGCAGGCTCGACTTATAGTCAAGATTCGTGAAATTAACAATACCCCGAGCATCTTAGAAAATGTCTTTAATTCTTTGAGGAATAGGTGTGAAAAGTGCTTGGAACAAGGGGGGCACTTTCAGCACCTGCTTTAATTTATTGTTATAACAAGGAGGGGGACACTTTTCGCAGCTCCTTTAATTGTTTGTTATTGTTATCACGATTATTCTTTAAAAATAAAGTTATATAGTCATTAACGTTATTGAAACTGACAGCTGCTATACAGCTCGTTGAGAAATGAGGTTAAGTTGATCGCTATAAGCTACTTCCTACGTCCAATGTGTCAGAGCCAACTTCGACCATGTTTTTATTTGAACGCTCGTTATATGATGAGCTTCGAGTCCATTATTATTGTGTAGACGTGCTACACATAAAATGCATGTCTGTTTTTTCTACAAAGGCGTTATTTATGTATTATTAAATAATTTTATATAACACCATTAAACAACAAAAAAGTCACATCGAAGTGGGCTTAACCCTTAACACTAATAAATAATTTCTTCCAACAGAAAATAAGAGTTAGTTATCTATAAAAACAACATTGATTAAGATATTATTATTAAACAACACTGATTTTTATAAGATTGTATATTAAAGAGTTAACTCGCATTTTTGTATAATTTAAAAGAAAGATGATATTATTTTTCTGGGGATGTTAAGAAATCATACATTAAGACAAAAACTCTTTGCGTTTAAACACGTTTATTCTTTTTTACCTTACCTTACCTTTTTCTGTCCTTATGAATAATATAAGATTTTTGGAGAAGTGTTTACATTTCACTTTCGAGGAAATGTTTAATAAAATAATGTAAATAGAAAACAATATATTTTAGACCTATAACCTTTGTATACCAAAACTGTAGGGTCCAAAGGAAAAACTGAAGTTATATGAATTCACCAAACATCCTTTACCGTACAAATTTTTACAGTAAACGAGCCTATCTACCTTTCTACGTATTCCCGAGAAATTTTCTCTGGTTATATTCAGTTAATTAGCGACTTTTTGTACAACTGATGACATTGAAAATTTCATTGACCCATTTGATGGTGTGTAAATAAAGCGGATATGACCTCGCCCTAAACTCCAGTCAATAGTTCATCAGTCAGATCGCTCGTAAACAAGCTGGTCTACGCAAGTGAATTTAGATTGATATAACTCATCGAATAGAATTGTGTTATTTATGTATATGGCATTTGCTATGAAAAAGAGAATATGAGAGGATTGTAATTAGGTAGTGCATAAAGGTTATTCAAATATTGTTAAATATAATGGGCGATGCTCATAAAGACTCTATATTTTAATAGTGCTATTACTTGTTTCTAGTACCCTATTGGTGTTCATAAAGTACTATCAATATTAGCAATTTTTAATGTTACCTAGTTAGTAAATATTTTAGTATTACTTTGGGCTATATTAAGGTTCACCTGTTGCCATGGAATGTTCATTTATGTAATATTAAATAAAACCTCTAAAATATATATTGATTATACGTGAATTTTACTGGGACATTCCATGGCAACAGGTTACCAAAGAAAGTTCGAAGAATTTTACCATACTTTTTATTACAGTGTTTACTAAGTTGTTTAAATATAATAAATATTGTCTTATGTAAACTAAAAATGAATATTAGAGAAATGAGATGTACATAATAAGGCAGTTAACTGCAATAGCAACTCTCCACAACATGGCTGTGGAAGACTGCACAAAGCATATTCTAACATTTCTAACTTAATTCTTTATCGAACTACAAAAGTTACAGTTGATATATTTTTTTTAATTATGTTTTATATCTATCAATAAAATGTATTGTAAATACTATGATGCATAGGCATAGGCATAGGTATAGGTGAAAATAATGAAGAGCTGAACCTCAGCATAACTTTATACATAATTTAAATAATAATTTTGTAGGATATTTATTTAGACAGAACTACAGTAGAGAACATTTTTATTAATTTAATTCATTCAGTTTCAAAAATTGAACACAACAGAAGGGAACATTATTTTATTATTGCGGAATTTTTATCACTTGGTAATATAAATAAATTCGTATATACTGGGTGGCCCGAATTTTATGCAGGAAACTTCGAGGGTAGATAGATCTCTTTAAAATAATATGTGTTTGCCTTATAAACATAGGTCTGGAACGGCCCCGTTTTAGAGATACAGGGTGTTGAGGTTTAAAAAATTTTTTTTTTGTTTATATCGCACACTACCTCACAGATGGTGTAGAAAGGAGTGTAAATAAAGTTGTTGATGTGCTTACAAATTGCACTTACTTTTAAACATAAACAAATATTCTTGTAATATTATCGTTATTTAATTGAATATTTTGTATTAAGATATCAACAAGTATCTTATTTTACGGTACATAAGACGCAGAGAAAATTAGTACCGTATTGCTCTTCAGCTTTAGTCTTAAAAAATTCGGACAAAAGCAACAAATGTAATATACTTACACTACATACTTTAAAATTCTAATACCATTGCAAAGGCTGCTTACTAAAGAATGGGCCACAGTTTAACGCAAGATTAAAGGGGTCCATATGTACTGCAACCCCTCGGTTCGCGCTCTGATATTTTAAACCAAAATTACACAAAAAGTGCTAAATTTCAAATAAATATCTCTACAATCACCTGAGTTATCAATAAAAATCATTTTTCAAATTTTAATTTTGACAAGAAAAGTCCCATTATTTTAGTCCAAAGAATATGTGGTTAATTGCTTGGCCTACTAATTTGTAACACCCTGTATATATAAAAAAAACGTTAAGAAAAACAAAAAAATATGAACTAAAAATATTAGCAATTACAATTTTCATATTATTAATTTTTTGAAAATTAATATATTAATTACAGATCAGTTATAAAAGATTCATTCATTATTCCAATCAATATTTAATGACAATGACATATAGGTACAATGACATATAGTTACCATTTCTATTGTTATAAGCAGGAATTTTGTATGGTAGATGTCAATATCTCATTATTTATATGCCATTAAACTCTGATCATTTTAGTGATCATCGCATGAGATTGATTCCTTCATGCTCAAGATGATTCAATGTTCCAAAATATCTTGACTATAACGTTGGGCGTTGATATTCCTCTGATGGAATCTGGAAGAGAATATGAACAGTGCAAAAGATATGTCACAACAAAGTATGGATCACATTATTTATCACGCCTATCACTCTCAATCGACCACCATAAAAGCTTGAACTAAGGCAGAACTTGTTTCCTTATAATAAGTAGGCAATAGGTCTCCTCACTTCATCATAACTGTTCAGCGTTATATGCAAGAGGTTATGAATATTCATGATAATGATGACTCTGTGACGCTTTCAAATTCAGTTTTTTAACAAGATAATATGCCGTATCATGTAGCAAAAGTCAAAATGAACTACTTTCAGAATGCTGGAATTAATATCTTGCCATTTTCAGATTTTTTTCCTATTAAATGTTTGTGGTGCATCAACAGCATATTCAAATTTACCTTTGCCTTTAGCAGTATTTCGTTCTGCAGTGAACTTGAAATAAGATGCCCTAAGGCATGTTTATTGTATCATTACTATCATGTTCACACACACTAGCGAATCTGTAGCTTGACAGACTAATACATTAATTCACATTGATATTAAGTATTCCGTTTTCTATGCCATTTCGTATATTTCTTCTACAAATATTCAAACATGTTATATATAGTTTTATGTGGTTACTTTTCTTGATACAGTTTCTTCAGATAATTAACTGTACATATATAAAATTTGAGAAGTTTCCAATGCTGGAGATTTGGACATTTGTTGATTAATTTCATGATCTCCTACTACAGTAGAATGCGTTATTCATGAATATTAATACATATTAGAAGAATCATCATGAAACTTCGATCTTTGCTATAATGTTTCAGCTTGTATTTCAGTTACTTGGAATAGGTCTAAATCATCCAGTTGAATATTTTCTATTTAAATAAGCCCCTTTTCTTCTTAAAGGTTGTAGAATCCTGGGTAGGTCGGCTGTTAGATACGCTAGGCTCGGCCTCGACAAAGCTTTATTGTTAACAATCTTACAGTTCAATATGATTTATTGTGTTTACAGTACAATGAGTATTAAGATATGAAATGGTATTAAGTACTGACCTGGTTTCCGTCAAGGTTGATGGCTTTATTCCTAAGGAACTTTGCTACACTCCTGAGCGGGTTGCTGTGTTGGGACTTATTTTTCCGTTCAATAAATAAGGACAGCTTTAAGGTATTAAAAAGCTACTTGATCTTGGGTTGTGTACTCACATTGGCTAGGAATTCCGCCCTGGTTAGTGAATTGCAAGGTACCAGGGTCAACATTCGAACACTTCGTACGATAGTTCTGAAGAGGCTTTGAAGCAGTCTTCCCTTTAGGTTTGGACCTTTTACCCCTTGGCATTTTACCGATTTGCTCGACTTGTGTTGGTATCTGGGTTGTTGTTGGGTGGTGTGGTGTGTCTTTATTGTGCTTCAGTGCGAAAGTAGATCTATTTGGGAAAATTTATTTCCCAACACTCGAAACTGAAGCGATTTTTCTGTGCGTCCCGCGCGTCACCATCGGTCGCTCTACCATCATCATCGGCCTTCGTCAAAGTCGCCTACTGAGCGGTTGAAGATTTATATGTCTGCTCTATGTCTTCTACATCGTGGGGTTCGAACTCACGCTCCCTTTCGAGAACCAGAGCTTAAATGTGGCGCCTTAGGCCGCTCGGCCAACCTGACTCTAAAAGATTTCCTTTAATGTTCTAATTTAGTGATGTTTATTACACCACATTGCATCATATTTTTCAATACAGTTATATATTTATATATTTCGCCGATATTAGCTGTGTAAGGGTAAAATATCTAAATCTGATGCAATACTTCAATTTGGAGTGAAATACTGCAGATTAATTTCAACATCTAAATTTTTATATCGGTTAACCACATTTAAATATATTGATGTATTTGTACGCCCTTTTAGGGTAAGGCTACAATAGGAAGCGACCTGCTATATTGCAGGTACTTGGCAAGACTGCCACCCACAGAGGGGCGAAACATAATGTTTTAATTGCCAGTGTTGCGAGAAACAACTACTCCGCGGGATATATCACCCGACCGGCATTGAATTATACTCGCAACACCTAGTGCAACAGTTTAACCCACCAGGCGCAGACCGATTTCGGAGTAGTTGTTTCTCGCAACACTGGCAATTAAAAAAAGGAATAAATAGAATTTTAGAGCACCTATTTTATATCAGCAATTTCAACTGCTTTTGCCGCTATTGTTATTATTAATTAATAAAATTAATTTGTGGTTTTAATTAATAAAATAATTTGACATACCTGATGTTGCAACAACTGATCAAAATTTTGTCCACCGACGTGAAAACACATTTGCGCCCGTCTTACCCAGTTTCTACGAACTAACATAAATGTTATCCTGCTTCACCATAACAAAATGTTTCATCATAATACAAATGTTGTCTTGCTTCACCATAAATTAAAGCGATATCCATCAACTCTGAGTTGATGCCATTTTTAACACTAACTACTAAAAAAACTATTGTAAACACTATCGCAACGACGATTGTAAAATCGGATTTTAGTATTCGGAGTCGTTGAGACCACCTGGCTCTCCAGGCGTATTGGGAATGATGCTAGAGACTATAGTTGTCCAGCGATATAATGCTTGAACAACTTCAATAATTTTTTCTTTGAAACTATAAGGATTTTGAAAAAATTGATTTACGATATTAACTTCATTTCCCATACCGCATCTATTCCCAAAATTTTTTGGATAAGTTGTGAGTCACCCTGTATAACAACAAAAAATAGAAAAGTAGTGCAAGTTGAAATATTTCCTTTACTGATTTATATTAGATACAGTTCGTCCCTATTATCACGTAGAGGCGTATGTGTATATCCATTTCTTGGATTATACGCCCCTACGTGACAAGAGGGACGAGTTAAATACATTTGTTACTTAATAAAATAAATATTACTTTACATCGAGCTTTACATATTCATATAGCTTTTGTTCCTTTCCTGAAAAATTTTGCTTAAATAATTCTCAGTTACATAGTATTCATTTGCCTAATTGCTAACCTGAGGATTATAAAAATATTATATTCTGCTGGGCAGTTTTATTAAAATGAATCCGACAGAGTCCTCTAATTTTCTCTATTCCGACAGTATTTATAATTTGCAAGTCCTTTTGACCGTATCCATTCCAATTACAGAGGATAAGCAGTGCACATTCACCTAATCTAGAATTTAAATCTACGACAAATTGTAGAAGCTTCTAGAGGTGGTATAGTATTCTCTAAAGTAAATTTCCACTTTAGTATATAAATTAGTACTTACTTGATAAGTTTAGACGATAAAATTGGATTTAGGTTGGCTTTATTTTCCTTTGTTAGCACTAATTAGATCGATATGGCTTAGCATGAGTTACTTCCATTTAAATTTACGTAAATCTTCGGGTAAACCTAAACTGTGAAGATAATAATCACTATCACTATCACTACATATTATAAAACAAAGTCCTCCGCCGCGTCTGTCTGTCGGTCTGTTCGCGATAAACTCAAAAACTACTGCACCGATTTTCATGCTGTTTTCACCAATGGATAGAGTGGTTCTCGAGGATGGTTTTAGTATATAATTTGCTAAGTTTTTGTATACATTAACGATATTTGTTGGAAGTGTCGGAAAAAAATAAGCCGTCTGGGAGGTTTCAACTAAAACGCTGCCTAAACACTTTGAGATATAACAAAATAATGTATGGTGGAATTGTGTATCTTATATAGGTCTATAGAAAACTCCGCGATTGCATGTGTCTATCTCTTAAGGATAACATAGGTACTATATCCATTTTAATACTTTAAAAAATGGGCAATTATAAAGTGGTAATTGGAAAGCTATTTACACAAATACGGTATTAATCCTTATCATTTTAAATACGTTAGTTGGCTTGAGCATTTCATGAAGATTATTTTTTCCCTTTAGGTACACCATGAAAATTACATGAATACCTTAGGAGATATAGCAAAATCAAAATAATGCGCAACGAAATTAATTTCGTGTCGCCGTGATTCGACCGGGCCGCGCGGGCGCCCCGTACCCCGCGCCTCGCGTCCGAGCCGGGGGGGTCCGAAAGTTTATGTAGTGTATCAATGTATGGTGGAATTGTGTATCTTATATATGCCTACAGAAAAGTCCGCGATGGCATATGTCTATATGCTAAAGATAACATACTACCCATATCCATTTTAATACTTTAAAAAATTGGCAATTATAAAGCGGTAATGTAAAAGCTATTTACAAAAATACGGTATTAATCCTTATCATTTTAAATAAGTTAGAGGCTTTAAGCATTTCATGCACATTATTTTACTCTTTTACACCATATAATTTAAATGAATATCTTAGGAGTAATTGCAAAAAAATTACGGACGCGAGAATAAAATTCAAACGCCTCGCTTCGCTTGATGCGATCGCCGACCCTCCCCCCACACCGTCTTGCCTACTGTTTAGCTAATAAGCCGAACGATAACGCGCGCATGATCCTTTAATAAACTGACTTGGAGCGAATGGAGGTGACGACTGACGACTGTGTTTTCTATCTGGGTGTTGTTGGAAAGTTATAATTGCGTTCGATATTTTAAGGTAACATTTTTGTTTTGTATTTGTTGTTTTTAGGTAGTCCGAACATACATAGATACTTGCAAACATACTTTTATTTCATTGAGTTTTAATAATTTGTTTGTTTTTTTTCTTATTGTGAATCATTTAAAACTTTATAGTCGCATTTTTGTTTCGTGTTTGTTTTCTTTAGGTAGTTAGATACCTAACTACTTACTTATTAATTAAAATTGATAGTCCTGAACATAGGTACTTTAATTAATTAATACAAAATTGGACAAGTGGAATTTGCCAATATTTCACCATAAACTATAAATTTACTCATATTCCTTATTTGCAAACAACTCTTTCATACGACATTTTTTGTAAAATTAAAAAGAAAGACACCACTCTTGTATTATTTCACCTTTTCTTATTTTTTTAACGAACAAAAGTAAAAAACATTTCCCATTCCGTGCAGTGATCCTTAGATCCTATATAATATAACCAGAATATTTTTTGTGCCTATAAGCTAAATAAAATGTTAATTTATTTGAAATATATTTTACTTCAAATTATATCAGTCTTATCTACAATTCCACGAACAATTATATTTTTTCTGTCTAAAATTTCTGCAGGATTTTTTCATGGTAATGTTATTTTTTTACAAGCGAACATTTGTCTCGACATCAAAAATTAAAAAGTTGTCTGGCAGTAATACGTCTACATATTACTGCCGTATTAAGTATGCCATTTAATTTTTTTCTATAATGTATCATTAAATAAATTGATTTTATCTTCATTTGGCGTATACATATTTTACGAGTACTTCAAACTATAGCAATCTTCTCCCTGCTTCCATGAACACCTACATTTTTGCGGTGTATTAAAATTTCTGAAGGATAACTTGGATTTTGTCATTAAATAAGTGCCAATATCTGATTAAAACTAATTTAGAAGTTGTATAATTATCCTATTATACCTAATTCCCTGTTTTGTCTTGTACTTTGCAAAGTCCTTATATATAAATCTTGAAAAGCTCTAGGGATGGGGTTGAGAAACTTCTTGTAAGACTAGGAAGTAAGACTGAAAGGAAATTCATTAGATTCCGGATATATCGTTTCTAAAAGGTCACATATATTGGTATAAAGATTAACAGGATCATGGATCTCTTCTTATAACAGATAATTATAGTATACCGACTTATTTTTATATATTTTTTAATAGTTTTATAATGTTATTTTGTGACTTCCCCGAATGTAGAATTGTACCGGATTTTTAGATTCTAGGGGTGGTCTTCTAGTGTTTACCTAAAGCTGAAGGGTTGCCAAGGTTGACTAAGATGGAATACCCAAAATGTCTCCCATGAATATGTATCGTATAGTTTTTACAGTTATACTAAAGAAGGTACCTACTGATTCACAGTTTTGACTGTTTTCAGGGATGTTTTTGGTAGCTTAAATAACTATTGACGATGAAAAATTTCTTAAGACAAACTCAGTTTTGGGGGGCATAAATACGCAGGGCGGAATATACCATTTTTTACGAGTATCTGTGTCTATATTTATGTACTTTAATTTAAGTTAATTTTCCTAAATCCAATGAAAGCCTATAAACTCAAAATCACTACTTGTAGTAGAGTAGGTAAATATGTAGTACCTACTGTATTTTATAACGAAATTTTAGTTAATTCCGTTATATTTTAATTTTATTCCAAATAATATCCCTTTTACCCTCAACCTCAGTTAAGTCAATAACTTTATGGTAATTTTATTCTTATTGTACCTACTCCAAACATCTCGTATAATATTAGCGATGATAAGTGAATAGGCTATGGAAACGCATATTGCGACGGAAACGCATTTCTATTTTTCAAAGCGACATCTACGCGAGAGCATAAATACCGGGACCAACTACAATTCGCTCTTTTTTGCACTTTTGTCTTTGCTTCGTATTGTTTCACTTCCATGGGATTCGAAATGCGAGTGCATGTGTCGTCTCACGAGGAAATTTCTTTAAATTGTAAGCACCTGTGTCCAATTAACTATATTAATGTTTAATTGCTTTTGTATATTAAACAGCTTCGTGGAATTTATGTAAGTTTTGTTAATAGAGTTGTTTCGTTTGTGTAAAGCATATACATACAATGTGTCCCATATAAAACTTTCCACCTGAACATTTCGTTTAATATAATATATGTTTTGAAAAAATTTCAAAAACACTTCGATTTTTTAATTTGAGGGAGGCATCGATTTACATCATTACTTATTTTGCAGTTGCCACCCCTTCGTAGATCGAGGTATCAACTTTGCAATTTAAAATGGCACTACAGGACCTGTGATACATCGTTTGAACGCTCTTTTGATACTGACTTTGATTTCGTAAAAAAATAAAAAAAATCGTTATTCATTTTGAAGATAAAAACGTTGAAATTGAATTTTTGGAATTTTGTATTTTTATATTTAAAATTGTATTATTTTAATTTCTATCATGTGTTAACCACTGAAAAGATTTTCATACATCAAAACATTAATTATTAAACTGCAAAAAGGTTTCTACTTCAGATGATAAAAACAATAATAAACGAAACGTAAAGAAAGTTGAAGTTCTTATCATAATTTTTTATGAATTCCATTGAATTCCATTCCATTTTACCTTTTTCTTTGATATTATTTTATGGGAAATATGTTATTGTTGAAACCATTTTCAATTGTATCAAATCTCATATTCGGCTTACAATCAAAGTGTAACTTTTACATTTATCAATTTTTCATTATGGATTATTCGTTAGCTGAAAAAGTTGAAATAATTTTTCTTTATGGAAAACAAAATGACTGCGCTAGAGAAACTGCTCGAATTTTCAATGAGTTGCATCCTGATCACCAAACAAGTCATACGTACGTGGGCCAGATCGTTAAGAAATTTCGAGAAACTGGGTCCGTAGCAAATCTTAAGAAAACAAATCCTCCTAACCAATTAATGGAAGTATAAATTTTGGGCGAACTGGCAATCTACACCAATCAGTGCGATAGTTAGAGCGTACTACAGGGATCCCTAAGTCGAACGTTCATCGGATTTTGCAAAAACATAAATGGCATCCGTGTAAAATACATCTTGTGCATTGTTTGAATCAGGATGATCCGGATCGAAGAATAGAATTTTGTGATAGAATTACAGAAAATATAAATATATTTTACAATATCTGCTTCAGTGATGAGTGTATGTTTTTTCTCAATGGTACAGTGAATACACACACTTAGTATCCAGAAAAGTTGAACGTGTAGGCAAGAATATTGGGTAATCACATAGTTGATCCATTTTTTTTTAAATCGCGCTTTGATTGGAGCCAGAGCTATTTACGTTTGTTGGAAGATCAGCTGGATGAAAATCTTGTGACGTTCCAACAAGATGGAGCTTCACCCCATTTTGAGCGACGAGATCGGGCTTATTTGGAACATAATTTTTCAGGATAATGGATAGGTAGGCGTGAGGCTACAGAATGGTCAACTCGGTCCCCCGATTTGAGCCCAAACGACTTTTTCCTCTGGGGACATCTCAAATCAGTGATTTTTGCAAGTCGACCCGAAAATCTTTAAGATTTAAGACGAAATTTTTTTTTTATTGTAAACGAATGTCGGAATTTAACTCCAGAAGTTTTTGCAAATGTAAGGAGATGTTTCGTAGACATGCTCCATATTTGCCAAGTACAACTGGGTGTACAGTTTGAGCATTTATTATAAACAATTTTAAGTGTAAAAATATAAAATTCTAAATATGTAATTTCAATGTTTCTTGAAAACGCATAATATTTCTGCATATTTTTTTGTTTTTCAGCTTGGCGTGTGCCGTAAAGACCTAATAATTTGGTGGAATCCGAAATCAACCCGAGACTTGCTGCAGTTAACAAAGTAAATCTTTGGAACTCTGGCAAATCAGATTGAGTGATTTTTACAGGATGGTTGTATCGTAGCCTAACAATAGAATGAGAGGGTTGAATATGAATGCAGTTTACTTTTTTTTGGTACTTAAATTTTGTAGACTATTACTTCGCAACCCTCACAGTTTATTGGGAAATTCCATATTTCCGATGTGTACCCTTTTATTTGAAAGGAAGATAATCCTGATCCGACCCCTGTGGTACCAAAGAGAAAGCGTGGCTGACCTAGGAAGAAGTCCTGAACCATTGCAGAGAC
This sequence comes from Anoplophora glabripennis, assembly GCF_000390285.2. Taxonomy (NCBI): domain Eukaryota; kingdom Metazoa; phylum Arthropoda; class Insecta; order Coleoptera; family Cerambycidae; genus Anoplophora; species Anoplophora glabripennis. Next base: position 37,070 of record NW_019416866.1, read on the forward strand.
CTACACGTGGTCCAAAGGGGGAGTGTGTAGCGTGAATATCCCAACCGGGTGGAAGGGAGCGAATCTTCATCATTGGGTTGACTTACAGTGCAGCGAGTTGCTTTTAAGACATTACCAGGTTAACATCGTGCTCTCATACTATTAATATTTTCTTATTATCAACTGTTAGTATTTTTTTTTACCTATTGTATTATTCACATCACGCCATTGAGTATTATTTCGGTAGTTATTCGACACCCCGACAACCACATCCCAAAATACCCAAAAATTAAAAATCCTTGTACTAACTGTGCTAAAGATTCCTGCACAGTTATTCAAATAAATGTATAATAATATACTATAGCAATAAATCATGATATTGGTAAAAATGGCAACAATGTCACAAATTTTCTCCATAACAAACCAAAAATTAATAGACAACCAACTTTTTTGGACAAATTCCGATAAATTTTGCACTAAATACCTTTTTCACTTCATAATCCATATGTCGGCAAGTTCACCAACAAAAAATAATAGATAATGAAAAAACTTATTTTATGCCAGCACCGTAAAAACCAAATGATGACAATCTACTTATACCAGCTGCAAAACTGAATAATGCACTGCAACTTATTCAATAAATAATCAACTTTATGCTTATTGCCTAATCTCTTGATTATTTTTCACTACTAATTATGCAGGGTGATTCAGAACTTATCCAAAAAAAAAATTCTGGATGTACAGGGGACCCTTACAAATACAATTTTCTAAAGAAAAAATCAAAAAGGTCAGTTCGAAATTGATTTAAAAATACACTTCTGCACGGCACTGGAAACTGGTCCAGTGTAAAACCTGTCCTAGCACAATGCGACCGTCATGGCGGTGTGATAAAAACGGACAAAAACTTTCGCAAGGAAAGAAATATGTAAATAGAATTTTATCGCACCTATTTTATATCGGTAAATTCAACTGCTTTTGCCGTTATTAATTAATAAAATTAATTTGTGTTTTTAAATAAAATCATTTGACATACCCGATGCTGCAACAGCAATTGTTCAAAATTTTATCCACTCACGTGTAAACACATTTGGGTCCGTCTTACTCACTTTCTACGAACTAACACAAATGATATCTTGCTTCACCATAACACAAATACTTCACCATAATACAAATGTTGTCTTGCTTCACCATAAATTAAAACGATAGCCATCAACTCTGAGTTGCTATACACGCAAGCCATTTTTGACACTAACTACTAAAAAACTGATGTAAATAACACAGATAACAGGTGAAAACTACCGCAACGACGGGTTTCAGTATTAGGTGGCTCTCCACGCGTATTGCGAATGACGCTAGAGACTACAGTTGTCCAGCTATGTAGTGGTTTAATGTGCTATAACTTCAATAATTTTTTTCTCAGAAATTATAAGGATTTTACAAAAATATTTTTTACAATATTGACTCCATTTCTCATGCCGCATCTATTCCCAAATTTTTTTGGATAAGTTGTGAATCACCCTGTATAGTCGCATTCTGACTAATAATATGTATCTATTTTGCTCATTAATGCGACTTTATACGTATATTTTGTTAAAGCTTCGCAAGATTTCGGGATATTCCAGTACAACAGCACTTTGGGATACATCGATCGGCCACTTTGCGATTTTTACACACACATGCCATATGCATTCATCACACCACATGGTATACACACAAAAAAGTAAATATTCAAAGAGAGAATGCAGATTTTCTCAAATTTTTAAATAAACAATAGTATCAAACGGAGAAAATATCATTAAATTAAGAAAATGATGTTTCTTCAATTTAGTTCTTGATTTTCTTGGAATATTAGTTCATTGGGAATAATATATTCTCAGTTTGAGTACTTAACAGAGCTTAATTGAAATAGATCTGGAATTAAAATGAATACGTGGCTCACTATTTTAGATCCACTTGTTTCTTGATGGAAAGAAACTTTCATTAAATTGAAAAAACGAAGTTTCTTAAATGTAGTTCTTGATTTTCTTGGAATATTAGTTCATTGGGAATAATATATTCTCAATTTGAGTATTTAACAGAGCGTAATTGAAATAGATCTGGGGAATTAAAATGAATACGTGGCTCACTATTTTACATCCACTTGTTAAGTGTAACATAATATAAGACCAAAATCGTTATTTTCGGCTTTAGGTATTACTTTTTTGTTATTCAATAATAAACTTACAAATTTATAATAATTAAAATATAACACTGAAGGAATCTTTTACAAGTATGTACCATCTCGCAAATTAATACAAACAAATAATTAAATGAAGTTTTAATAAAATGTCGGTTGCATCTTGCAAAGAATTGCCACCTTCCATTCAAAATAAATATGTATATTTACTTTATAAAATTCATGAGAAGTTATTATTATTATTCCGTAAAATATAAAATTTGATTAATTCCAAATTTATCGGGCGCACCCAGTAAAACCATTTACATGGGACACTGCGTAGATTGAATGCAGGTGTGGGAGGGCACGGTGAAGTGCGTCGGCGCGTTTTGCGAGGTTAGCCGAGGCAACGTATTCTAGATGTTGCGTTTGTCTGAAGCTCACGTCTTTTCCTTTTTTATTCAGCAGTTCATAGTTCATTATTTATTGTTTCGTTGTTTCGTTTAGCATTATTCGCCGCCAGTTGCATTTTGCACATAGGTAAGTAACTGCATGTTGTAAATATACCTATGCATTACAGAGTACAATAGCATTTATGTTTACAGCAAGAACGTCGGTTTTTTAAGAGTTAGAGTATAAAAGTGTACTTAATTAAGCTTTTTACAATCAGTTAAAGCAAGTATGGAGCAATTACTAGGTAACAGATTGAAGACTTTCTAGTAAAACCGTGCAGATATTTTTAGGTAAGTGCAAATCCTGCTCTAATAATAAGACTTTTCGCCCTAAATTTATATTGTTAACTTTTTAACCCATCAACCAAAAAGTTGTCGCTTTTTATTATTTGAAAAACTACTTCATTTTGATTAAAAATTCAAATTTACCCAAGTCAAATTTGCCCGTTTTGTAATATTCCCAATCCCAATACTTTAACATTTATGCATTTCACAAAAATTAACTTGTGTATAGTTTTAACTATTTTCTGTATAACATTAAGCTTTGTTTGAGTTTGATTTATTTGGTTTTGTTTCATATAGTGTTTTTTTTTTCAGATTAACTTGGACTTTGAAAGAACTTTCCCAAACAGCGATATTGGCATTTTGAAACATTTTGGAATAATCGAAAAATCCGATGTAAATGTATTTATGTACATACAAATATAGGTATATAATTATATACTATAAATATATATTATTATCACTATGAACCTTTGGTTTAATCTATTTGATGTAAACATCTATTTCGTTAAAAACACTATTTGATTTCCAGGGAACCATTAATAAACTTAAAGCTATTTCTTTTATTTTTTGTTGGAAATACATCATAAATTCGTACTGAGTCGGAAAGTCTTTGTGTAGAATAATCGATTAGCTTATATCAATATTTTTTTTCTATTCAAATTAATACTTTCTGTAATTTAAAGAGAGCCAATAAAATATTATATCTAAACCATATAAATTTCTCGGATCAAGAAAACGAATATCATTTACATAAAATCGGTATATTCACATTGAGTAAATGATAGAATTGAAGTGCTTGTTAGATTTTCTCCATGTGAATAAATTATAATCAATGTGAGAACATGATTTTCTCAAAACAAGGGTGGAAATTATTTGAAATGATCCATTTAGTTTTATTTTGAACTATGGCGCTATTAAATGAAGAATATCTTTTGATACAAACAAGAATATATATTTTTCATTTCAAATAAATATCTTCTTGCGGATATATGAGACTAGGAATTATTCAATACAAGCTGATTAGGTTCATTTCAAGTATTTACTTTTTTGTGTGTACACGTCCCATCCGCATATCATCTACATAGGACAAATAATTTCTAGTAGATTCAATTATAACATATTATTTCAAATTTATATATTACTATAATAATCAACTAAGTGCGCCCCTATGACTATCATTTTTGTTGTATTTGTCTAAAAATTTGATGCTATATGAGGTAAATGCAGGCAAATGTCAACAAAACGGTAACAAGTTTGCATTACTTTTGTCGTCATTTCGGAAATTGCCTCTTTCCGCTTACAAACGAGAAGCACAAGTTAGAAACTTATAAATTCAAACATGACTGATGATATTTTTTTGTCGTTTTGAGATATACGAGTATAATATTAACTTTGTATAGTATATTCGAGATTTTCACTTTTTATTTTTCGTAGGTTTTAAGTAAATATAACCTTCATGTATTCTTAACAGAACTTACCTTATAATATAAATTACATTCTATTTTACCTTGAATGCACTGCAAATATATTAATTTTTTGGTAGTAGTATGTTTAACAGGTTCTAGTATTCTCAAAAAGTTTAGGTTACTGAGATTTAGATATTTAATAATTGTAACAAGAGCTTGTTTAAGACCAACAGCAATACAATGACACTGATGAAACTATACCTTAAAAGAAACCTAATATATTCGTTGTGAAGTCTTTTGTATATCAGATATCTCTACAAATAACTTTCGTGGAAGCTATTATTATAAATTAACTTCAACTGCAAACATCCAAGCCCATAATTGGATATTTTAGTCACGCCTAATCACCTTATTCTAATAATATATTCATATTTGTCCATATTAGGTATTTAGGTCTACATTGCCGTGTTTTTTTTCTTTTGATTATAAAAAAAGGTATTGGGGTTGTTTTATTCTTTATTTATTTTATATTTATTTTTAATCTCAAGAAAACCACACATAAACGGCAGCTTTTCGTCGTGAGAGCGGGTCGTAGGTTAGGAAGCAGCTAGCTTGTTTATACAGTATGGTATTAAATTGGGGCGCCACGTAACTTATGAGTGTAAGATATCTATGTGTATTCTGCAAAGTTACGGACGTCAGAACACTTCATCAAATTAGAGTTTTATTGAGTCTCTGATATTTATTAATCACATATACAGGGTGAGTGAAAATAAGTGAGATAATTAGAAAGAACAAAAATATTTATTCTAAATCCCAGACTAATGGTTATTCGCTTCAGACAAATATAAGAACATTTTATAAAAAAATAATTCATATTAATGAAATCAGATATATAATACCTACAAAAGATTGATTGGATTATAAAGTGATCAATTTAATATTAGAAGCAATTATTAATTTGACAAATAATATGTTACAAGGATAAAGAACACGTTTATGTGATTGGAGTTACTCCAAATCTCGCTTATTCACAGTAGGTACTATGCTTTAGCGTAACAATATCATATTTCAAATAAACAAATTATATATATTGAGAAGAATCAATAATTCAAAGGTTTAAATGTCAGTATTGGGATAAAAAGATATTAATGTCTAGATGACAGTGGAAGTTAATTTGATGACAATTTATAAGTAGATTATGAATTTTAGAGGAATATTAGTCTAAATCTATGAAAGTGGTTATAAAATAAGGGCATTAGATACGGAATTGAGAATTAAATAATATTGGAAAATTTAAATTAAAAATGTAAAATTTAAAAGTGATCTGATTGGTTAAATAAAAAAAAGGAGATTTTGTATTTTAAATTAAGTGTGTAGTGCGACGGTAATCAAGGAGACGGAAAAAAAAAATAACAACAAGAAGAATAATAAATAAGACAGGAGAAGAGAGAGGAGATTGTCAAAAAGAATATAAGAAGATTAAATTATTACCAGCTAATTATAGTATCAAAGACGAGAGGAGAAGTTATTGAGAAGCTGAAGGAAAAGTTTCTGAAGATAAGAATTTGTATTGGAAGAAAGTAACAGGAGATACAGATAACGAAAGACGTAAATATTAAAAAGGTTAGATTATTAAAATTGTATGAATTATCCTAGCCAACAATAAAAGATTCGAGGGGTACGAGAGACCAGGGGAGAGCTAGAAGTCCCATCTAGCATATATCGACAATCACCAGGAGAGAGTACGTAGACGCCTAGAAGGGAGAGGATATAAGCAACGCTACAGAGAGAAGGTACCGACGTAAGAAATCAAGGACAGTGAAAAAAAAAAGGATTGTTGATCGGTCTGAAGTGAGTGACAATAATAATTATAAGAATAGAATAAGTACATGTTTGTAGCATAGAATTAAGATAGAGCAGGTTAAATTAGGGAATAGAAAAATTTAATAATTTATTTGTCATCATAAATATCAATAGAAAGTTTGAACCCAGATCACACTATATTATTTAATTTTATTCAGTTTAATCTAAGAACCGACTTCTGAGAAGGGAACTCATGTTCTGATAAAATTCATAGAAATTATTTGTGCAAAATTAACAGAATAAATTTAGTTTTCAATCAAATCATAAAAAAAAAGGAAAACATTAATAAAATTATAAGTTAATTTTAAATCCCGAATACTAAAACCATTTTCATCTTTGAATTACCATTTAAATTATATTGAGTGATATCCTGTGAGAAAAGCTAGCCTGGTAAGTGATCAATTATATTTCATGAATTAATAGAAAAAGTTACAACATTTTACTGGCGCTCTATATACTAATACACACCAATACACAAAACAGAACAAAGATATTTGTCACAAGTGAATCATCACAATATATATATATATATATATTTATAAATGCGTGCATTCAGTATGTTTCATCAAAAAAAAAGAATTATAACGAATTATAAAAATTTATGTAGGTAATATGTATTACTGTGTTATTTTAACCAATTCATAATAGGAGAGAGTATAAAAAAGTCCTTATCTGTCCTGGCGGCTTCTCGATGAAATGGTCGAGTCCTGTGGATGAAGGTAAATGGCGGCGTCAGGTTCTAAATTGGGTGGAGCTGTATACCTGCGCCTAAATTTTGACTCGGGAACTGGGGAGACAACACGGAAGAAGTTTTCCGTTTAGAATTTAAATTAAAATGCCTTATTGCCCATCTGGCCCATCCTTAAATCTAGCCTATCCTTAACTTTAGCCTGTCCTTAAATCTCTAAAAAATACATGGAAGAAAAAAATTAAAAGCCATACCTAACGTTTTTTTTTTTTGGAAGATGATAAACAAAATTTAAACTCTCCTTTTAAAAGAGATTTGTAAGACGAAGAAGAAAAATTATGTACATAAAAACTGGAGCTTGGCTGCAGGTGTTAGTTATATAATCAGCATATCTTGAAGAGGCTGAGTTCAATTTCTTGGGATACTATCAGTAGACATCGAGGAGTGAATGGCGTGGATTTTTCGCGTGCAATTTCAGATCCCCAAATATAGGAAAATTGGTAGTTAATAACCAGCACACCTTATCCCATCGCCTACCAAAATTCAACTCCTCGCTCGATTTTCTGAGAACCCGAAGGTTCTGGCACAGCATATATTGTTTTATTTGCTGTGGTTCTGGCTCACACTAATAAATAAAGGGAACGCCGTTATTTACATTCGATAGTAAAGTGTTGACATATGTGTATTTACAAACATTGGTACTTTGCGACGTCCTTGACGATGATGCCAATGTTACATTTTTATCTCTATAGCTAGGTACAGCGGTCATTTTAATTGATTAACGTACAAGGATCTACCTCATTCTTGACCTAGACTTACAAATTAGTTACATTGTAATATGCATAAGACTACGACACTATTTTCTTGCAACTTGTTTTATAATTATACATTTTGAATATCTGAAAGAAAATACATTATTGAAATTCCTAGCAATACAAACGCCGTAAGTGGCATCATCGCTTCTTGCAACTTGTTTTATAATTATACATTTTGAATATCTGAAAAAAAATACATTATTGAAATTCCTAGCAATACAAACGCCGTAAGTGGCATCATTGCCTGGTATTAAACGGTTCTAAACTAGTCGTTCAGTAATCTATGGTTCTAAAGGAGACGCCATTATTACAGTCTATTATTGTGAAATAGATATTAACCGAGTTCTGTGTTTTGTGTCTTTTTAAACTGTTTTTTTATTTAATTTCAATAAAAATGCCAAAGCGGTGTATAATATGCCAACAATTACAGGAAAGAGCCAAATATGTGCTACTTCTTTTCACAAGTAAGTTTGACATTGTTTCCATGGGCGTTCTTACAAGGGTCTAAGGTGTCCTAAGTATTTTATTTGTTAATTTATTATGTTTGTATTTTGATACTGACACTAGCTCTGTGTTTATTTGTAGATTACCTGTAGATCCTGCGATACGAGCAGTATGGCTAGAAAATTTCGCCATATCTGAATATGATTTTTCAAAGGATAATTATGTTTGTCGAAGCATTTCCGTGCTACAGATATTAAGGTAACAGTAACTGGAAAACGATGTTTCACACATGAAGCTGTCCCTATTAATACAACATTTGGAAGGTAATACGTTTAGTACAGTGTTGATGAAAAGGTTGTGCCGTCTCAAAGGTTCCCCTTCGAGAAATTGCCAGTGAAGGAAATTTTATAGATGTTGCTATAACACATCTTCAATCACATGTTGTCCCTGTTCCATAAGAGACGAGCTGTCAATGCTATAAGCTCAAAATTCAGTTTATTTTTGTTGCGTACATTTAAAACGTGTTTGGAACATGTTTATTTTCCCATACGATTAAATGTTGTTCAATGTAAATTTATGTTTTGTTTTCTTTGCATTGTTTATATTCCAGCAGATTTTAATGAAATATATTTTTGCTCCTTTTCTTGTAGTTTTATTTAAATTATTTATTTTAATAAATGTAGTTCTTCCAGTAATCGAGAACTACTATGAAATAATAATAGAACTAATAGCAGGCAATGACATTGAATGCATCATATTTTGTAGCATTGGATACTTGTAAAATTCTTTCCGGAATAAACGATTGATGATCTCGGCAACCAGAAATACAAATACAGATAGTAGATATATGTGACACTCAATATCTGAAAAATGGGAAAAGAAAATACCATAATGGGACTGCTAAATAAGAAGATTTATTTGATGGTAAGTATTTAGTATTTAGGTAATTCGTAATTAACCCCCTTTTTTTGTTGTAGGTAGCCATAAACTGGAGAAATATATGGATTCATATAACTTGTGAACCAGTTTTAAACAAATGCACCTACGTCATATTTTATTTATCGTTGTAGTATACTAATATAGATAAAATATATATTTTTTTTATATTGTTATTACCATTACCTGTATAAGTATGTTCCATTAAATTCTACAATATTACTTATCAAGTATTTTAATTTTTCTGCTACCGTATGTAATTGTAAAATTAGTTATTCATAAAGTAATTAATATGATTTTACAAATTTTAAGTACTTTTCTGGCGGTAGTAATTTTAAATGCTGCAACATTTACATCAAAGCTGTAATACATAAGCAAGTGACAAGTATATAATTGATTGTCTAACACTGACCTGTACGTTTAAATAATGCCTTAACTGTTGTAATAAAAATAACAATGGATTTATTAATATTTAACTTTATGGAATGACACGCTTTTTACTATTTTTGAATGACCCAGTACAAATATATATCAATAAGTAGGGCAGTCAGAAATGGAACATAGGCAGTGGCGGTTTTACCATAAGAGCTGCGGAGCTGCAGAACACATACAATTTTATGTATTTAATCATATTAAAATCAACAAAATATTTAAAGAATCCTAATGTACTCGCGCTAAAATAAATCTAGGAGCTTATATTATTATTTATTACGCGACGCGAGCTACACTATTCTATTCTATTTTATCGAAATATTACTGTTAAAGGATTTAAGTTTTAAGTTAAGATTTAAGATTTAATATCTTCTATTTCCTGTAACTATGATTTCCGAACAATAACTTACACAATTTGCATTTCCCTCGATGATGTCGCAAATGTAAAAGTCATGGTGACAAATTATGCCCACCGTCCCCTGTATAATCTGAAAACGCTGTTTGAAGACGGTTATCTAAATAACATACGATCCCTTGTCTTTGGTCTTCCTCCCTCCTGGCCTTAGTGTCTATGGCACTAAAAACGCCTTTAAGGCAAATCGCTATCCGATATCCACTGACTTATGGCCATGACAACTACAGTGACGTATAAATTGCGAAAACGTGTATTCACCAAACCCAGAATAATTTTTGAATATTTTTATTTGGTAGAAAATGGAGGAAGAAAGCACGGCGGTTGCATTTTGCATTAGAGTGATCTGCGTTTGATAGGGATGATTTAAGGGGAATCAATTTATAGGATCTAAGTTCCCTTTTTACTATTCAAATATTCTAGTTTGAAATTCCTGGGGCTATTTTAAAGATTGCCGAAGTTAGGTTTCAGACTTACGGTTTATTACTTTTAAGGGATAGATTTATCAAAATCAGCAAAAAGTGCACTATATTGGTGATATTATTTTAGAAAGTGATTTATTTTAAACAAAATTATGAGCATTAAAAATAAACACCTCCCTTTGAAAAATATTGTTGATATACACCTACTGCAGAAATTACCAACAAAGGCATATTAAATTATGCAAGGCAATAATATATAAGGGAGCAATGTTGAAATACAATATTTTACATTGCGCTCTGGATACATGGGAACAAATCGATAAATTGAAACTATCACAATATGCATATGTGAGATTTAGTTAAAATACCTATACGCATTTTGGACCATATCAATGTCCGATATATCAAAATATATTACAACTAAATCTGTAAATCCTTACGTAATTGGAAAAAGGCAGAAATGCCTGAAAAAGGTTAAACAATTACAAGATGTCTTATTTTCTTAATAAAAAACCTTTTCGTTTTTTAATAGTATCTCGCTTATTGTTAGCGATGGACCCAACAAACCCTACATGACTATACTCGACAGGGAACGTTCTATCCAAATATGTAAATATATACGGGGTGTTCCATTTAACTTACCAAAGTCCGCGGCCATTTTATTTGGACTTAATTTGTTTTTCTACTACCATTTTCGAAAAATTCATAAATACTCGTGCAACTTTTATATTTCACATTTTTTTACTCAAACTCTCAAAACAAAAAAGTTAAAGGGGGTCAAAATATAGTGAATCACCCTGTACATAAAATGCTTTAAACATACAACTGTGCAATTTTCACATCCATTTTTATGTCGCCAATGAATTATATTTTCTGTACTTCTTCATAGTTGAACCCTCGCATGAACCTTCTTAACTTTTCTGAAATAAAAATATGATAAAAATTACTTTTTAATTACCTATATAGAATCGTCAAAATATATCTATGCACAAAATAATGTATTTCAATTTTCATATAGTGTAATGTCAGATGTATTGAGTTTATTTACTTCACCAAAAATAAATATATCTTTTATTTTATTTTTTTTTATTTATGTGATGACAACTTAAATACTTGTTTTATGGAAATTGTTTAAAATATAAATTTTAAAGCACATGTTATAAAATTATGTTGTAAAATTTTATATGTATCCTAATTTATTCCCAGTAAGGGAATAATTTAATTAATTAATTTAATTTAAATAATTTATTCCAACTAATGTAAGTACTCTTTTATGAAAATTGTTCAATGCATACGGTACATGTTTTGAAATTTTACAAAAAGGGTACACCACTTTTGTTTGGGAAAAAATAATAAATTCGGAATGAAATTGTGATATACACTTCCTAAATCTGTTCCTAAAGGGGCAGGTGAAACTTCATATAATTAGTCAGTAATTTTGTAGGTATTCTGATGCTTATGTCTAAATGTAAAATACTGTGAAAAATCTAGAAAAATAAGATATTGCAAAAATGTTATGTCTACCGTGCCCTTGTATATCACCTTAACCATTTTTGGAAGAAATAGTTATATAAAAAGATATTATCCATATTAAAAATATTGCAAAATAATTTTGAACTACCCTGTAAAAAAACTACTTCATCTATTTAAAAAAATGCCTTTAAACGCGTTAAATTACTAACACATTTATTCAGTACGTATACTGTGTACCTATACAGGGTGTCCCGAAATCCATGCAACAAAATTTGATCACAGATTTTTAAGACAAATTTAGGGGACCCGTATTTTTTATTCTTGCCAAGTGGACCCCTCTTTAGGCGTTACAGCCCCCTGAAATCCGCCCCTAAGAATAATCTTTTTTTTATATCTCAGAACCCTGTTGTACGACAATCACTATATTTGGTACACAGGAGTTTTATGACATGTGGAATCTTACAGTACTACGCTTTTTGGCGAGAAATCCCCTTAAGATAATTTTTCGTGGGCCCCCTTGTATTTGGAGCCAAAAAAATTTAGTCGCATTTTAAATTTCATAAAAATTATCAGTCCACTAAAAAGCCATTATATTTAGAAATTTTTTGTCTCTTTATACTTTTTTCGTAAAACGCAATATTTTCGAGAAAAATGTCAAAAGGTGATCAATTGCATATCGTGGTTCGCCATTTTCCCCAAAATCATTGCGTTTTACGAAACAAATATCAAGAGACAAACATGTTTCTAAATTCAATGGCTTTCTAGCTAACTAATAATTTCAAAAAAAAATAAATTTGCGACCAAATTTTTCTGGTTCCAAAGACAAGGGGGCCCACGAAAAAGTGTATTAAGGGGGTTTTTCGCCAAAAAGCGTAGCACTGTGAGATTCCACATGTCATAAAACCCCTGTGTACCAAATTTAGCGATTCTCGTACAATATGGTTTTAAGAAATAAAAAATACGAGTCCCCTAAATTTGTCTTAAGAATCTGTGACCAAATTTTGTTGCATGAATTTCGGGACACCCTGTATAATATTTTAACCATTGAATAAGTAAAATTTAACATATGAATACGTAAATAAATTGTAAAAATACACAGAAATTCTGTAGGTCTTATATAGCAATTACAGTTTACTGCAGTATTCATAAAATTAGTTTTAGTGTAACGCTCTCACTACGTACTGAATTTAATTTGAACATTTCACTCCGCGGCACTAATTGCCACTGGAAGCTTTTTATTTTCTTTTAATGAAGTAGGTATAAAGTTAAATAGAACGTTTCATCAATACCCGTATCTTCCACAGCACTAATACCAAAATAATGGGGTGTTTAAGTTAAAGCGAGGGCAGCGCTATTTATCTTTTCACTACTAGGTCTCTCAATGTACTGGTTTTTAACGGTTAAAGATATAATTGTCGTGATAAGAGTCGACGTTGATTTTAATTATTTTAAAACTAACTTCCAATTTTTTGTGTAGTTCTAGGGCTTTCACTTTTTCGTAGCGAAATTATAACAGAACCCCCACTGAAGATGCTGACAGTGAAAGACGGCGAATGGCTTGAAAGTACTGGGTAGTTACAGAGAGAGGCCACTAAGGAACGTCTCACAGGACCACCATTGCCTAAGGGACGGTTCCGTCCAAAGTAGCCTTAGAGCCAGCAACAAGAACCGATATCAACATTAGAGCGGGACTAGCGGTTTTGAGGGTCCGCCCCATAGAGCCTAACCCAAGAACAACAAGGCAAGCTAAGGCTAGGAAAGTGCATAATTTTGAAAACTGTTAGAGTATGAAGAAAAAATTGGCATTATTAGGTTTTTTGATATAACAAAAAAGAATTTTCAACTAATTTTGGCGTTGCTTATATAGGGCGTCAGTTATGGCCCTATTCCTTTGATGAATAGGGGAAAAAATTTTTTACCTTTAGAATTACAGACATTGTGTATTGAAAATTTGAAAGAACTTCGTTTCATAAAAAAAAATTTCAATATCTCCTTGGTTATCGAGATATTTGCATATAATGAATAAATAAATATGCTTTTGCAGTCAACACGTAATGTTCTTCACAATTTTTTTCTGCTATACACAAACAAAAAATATATAGTTCAGCTTGTTACGATTCATACGTCAAGAAAATGTAATTATTTCTTTTATTTTCTTTCTATTTTTTCCACATGCAGTTTTGTATATCGGTCACATTATAGGATGTTCATAACTTATATTACTAACAACTGAACGTGGGTGGAAATTATCTACTGCGGTAGAAAGGTACAGAAGATTTAAGATGACTGTCCGGATTGCTATGCCAAAATTATCATTAGGGTGGGCTTGGCGGTTTTGATAACGGGTTCGCGTTTAAATACTTTAAATATCAACACGGGCCTTAAAAAACTACTACGTATTAGCTAAGAGGATTCAACAGCAGGATTCCAAACAGGTTCAAATTCCGCAAGAATAACGAAACCTCAGATGCAGTTGCGTTTGCAGTTAATATTCTCATATCAAGAGAAGAAAATACGGACAATAATACTGTTTATATTAAATAAATTTAAAAAAATATTTATTTATCATTTATACATTTGAAAACGGTAAAATTATAATATGATAATAGGTCGCTTGTAGATCAAATATTATTTAGCTATCTTCAACAGTTTTTTTTGTAATACAGTTTGAAGGTGATCAATATCTTTCCATTAATTTTAAATATCTTGACCTTGAAAACAACGAAAACACCAATTCCAGAAATATGTTTCTATGAACAATTTGGTAAGTTTATGAAATTATGAAGTACAATTAAAGTTTGGCAAAGCATTTTAGTTAGACCCTGTATAAACATGTTACCAAATCTGTGAAAGGTATTATCGACATGTTGAAACATACGCCATTCCTAAATTTTTAAGGTATTATTTCCAAATTAACAAAGGAAACGATTAATTTGAGATGTAATGGTGAACCAACCAAGTAATATGGACTTGAACAACAAAGCCTTTACTTGACAGAAGATTTTAAAATGCAACAAAGAATTTTACTGAAGGGGTTCTCCTGATGGGCACAGGAAACCTTTATTCTTTTGTATCCATTCCATTAAAGTTGCTACGGAGATCATAAAGGACTTTATTATTTCGGACTATTCAATAAGTGAGGCTATGACTCAATACAGGAGATTTATATTAATAAGGATCTTTTTCAAGCAAAAAGGACACACATTGAACAGATGTGCCTCTGAATAAGAGATAGGTTCCTGAAAGCGATTTTAAGTGGTACGTTATTCAGTTATAAAAGAATCGTAAACACACACATGGATAACTTTTTCTTGTCAAACATCATATTGCATGTATCCATATTTGTATAGCCTTGGAAAAAGAAAACATTCAAAACGTTAATGACGTGTGAGATGTTTTAGTGTTTAATAAACAGTTTACTTACATTATACCTATTTTGTATTCAAAAATATGTTTCTATAACCGAGTCGACCTTTAGAAATGCATATCAATAGTTTATTTCTTCAAATTCCGTTGTGAAAATTTGACTTTTTTAAACTTTTTTTTAGTAATTTCATACCCCGCCTCTGGACAAACTAGTATGACCTCAAACAACGGAGCGCGTTAGTAGCAGTGCATGCACGATTTTCTGGGCTATGCATTGTTGTCATATCATGTAATTTAAAGGAAATATTATTAAAAAGCAAATTTCCACATTACTCGCCGTGAGGTTGTAGTATAACAAGTGTATGTAGTATAGTTGTGGCCAAAAATATGTGATCGTCATAAGGAATACATACGTTGTGTGTATCTATTTTTTTATATTGACAGGAAGGCGCTGGTTACTAACTTTTTTGAGGGGATGAATGGTTTAATTTTATAAAACAAAAGCAGAGTAAATACACCTAACTTTATTATTTACGTACAACAGTCTTCAAATTAAACATGTGACAAATAGAAAGAACAACAAAAACATTAACCAACCATTTAACATAAAATGAGAGTGCCAGGCTCACCTAGAGCTCCTGTGGGGAAAGAGCATGGCAGAGAAACCCACGATCGTTGCTCTAACTACCCAAATATAAATACAAAACAACCGCTAACCAAAGGCATACATTAAGAACCTTTGCTAATGATAATTAAAACTGGACTTATTTAATTTCTCACTAAATGTCATCTCACTCAAATTAGACATACGCACTTCCAAGTAAAACTGAAGAGGTTAGAATAATAATAATAACAACAACAATAATAACAACAATAACAATAATAATAATAATAATAGGTAAGGTACTGGAGTCCCATACGGGAGGCAATCCAGCTATAGTTGAGATTTCGGGTAATAATAATAACAACAACAATAATAACAACAATAACAATAATAATAATAATAATAGGTAAGGTACTGGAGTCCCATACGGGAGGCAATCCAGCTATAGTTGAGATTTCAGAGGAACAACAATAATAATAATAGATAAGGTACTGGAGTCCCATACGGGAGGCAATCCAGCTATAGTTGAGATTTCGGGAGAACAACAACAATAATAACAACAACAATAATAATAATAAATAGGTAAGGTACTGGAGTCCCATACGGGAAGCAATTCAGCTATGAGTTGAGATTTCGGAGAACAACAACAATAATAATAATCAAGTGCGAAAATGTTAGTATATTCAACAAAGCTCTGTGGGTACACATGTTTGCAAGTGACCCATATTAGAAAGCACAACGTCAAGAGCGCCGCAGGACGCCGCCGGACGAACCAGCGTTCCAAGAAGGGCTGCTGATGCCGGCCACCAGACGCGTACCCGATATACGACCGACTTTAACCACAAGGCACTCTCCAACGACTCTCCAACGAACACTCACCCTGTTAACACGTCTTTTCATACACAAGTTTTCTGTACACTAATTTTCAATAAAATTATTTATTATTACCGTTGAGAGAGCGTTTATTTCTTGCTGTACAGCGAAAGCAACCCTCAGCTCTTATATGCGTATGACATAAAGTGAGAACAAGAAATCAAAGAACAGCGTAATCGTGATAAAACAAGTTAAATGTAAAACAAAGAAGTTGCTATTGCAATATCTGGGCAGTCACGACAAAATATACATATTTTAACATGTAATAAATAATGAGCAATCTTTAATAATAATTGTAACAATTTTATGTTAGAAAAATATACGCCCCTGAGCATAAGACAATGAAAGCTAAACATACAAAGAATTATTATCATGAAACATCTATAATCATCACAATCATAAGATTTCATAGAACAATTAACAACAAAGTACTTAAAGAATATTACCTGCTACCTAATACCGGGTAAACACTTAATTTTACACTACTTTGTCACACTGCCCGCCGATCGTCTTACTTTTCACTCCATGCTGTTCTCACTTCAACTGCCTATCTTCGACTATCTAGGCTTCCTTTCAGAATTCCCTACCTAAGCGCTGTTTTTTGTGCCTTCTACCGACCGTTAATATTACTTTTTCATTATTGTGCAACACTCATGTAACAGGTGACGTCGAAGTTGATAAGATAAGTACGGTTTTGCACAAGGTACTGTTCTTAGACACGTTACTTTTATTGAGTGCGTGTTCGTTGCGAGCCTTATCATCCCACATAAACGAAAATTTAATTCTTCTAAATAAGATAAATTATGAAACAGTAGCTAAAAAGTAATATATCAGAAAACTCAAGCAGTAATCAGTAAGGATAAATGAAATACACAGTAAATGTGTTTACTCTCGTTATACTTACAGCATATCTCTGAAATTTTTATGAATAATCTTAGCGTACTGGTATCAATATACTTTGACGGTGTTTAAAATTTCTGGGTTTCACTTTCTGACTTTGTTGCGTCAAAGCTCCTATAATCGCTTAAATGTTGAACCAATTTTACAAAACTCCTTTGCTCGTGACGAAAAGTCAACTCTAACCATATCAGCTTTTTTTATACGTATATATAGTTTTTCATAATATCATATAAAAACTTGAATATTAAAATACAAAAATACACTGTACCGTGATTAAAAACTGAAATAATTTTATGAGGTTATACGGTGACTTTAAAATAACACTTCGTCATATTAAAGCAATTTGTTTTTTAGTGTTCGGCGCTTCGAACACAGTGATATCGAAAAAATATGGTGACTTTAAAATAACACCTCATTAAGTTATAAAAAGCAATCTGTTGTACACAATGGCGGCGTACAAAAGAATTAAAGTGCAGTTTAGAAAACTGATTATAACTCGGCTATTTATTTGACTAAAAAAAAAAATCAGATTTGCATCCAGGGGAACACAAAAGTTAACACTCACTTAATACATTCTATATATTGAAATACTATGAAGTAATAAAATCTATTTTAAAATTATTGAAAATTATGGTAATCCCTACACATTAATTGTTTATTTAAGATATTTGTTAAGAAAGTTTATCAATAAGATGTGAAATGACTTGGCATAGGTATAATAAATATCTGGTAAGAAAGTATTTGCTAAAATAGTATTTCGCTCGTTTCTTAATCATAATTTAGAACTCGTACCTTGGGAAAAAAATTATTTTTTCATGAAAAAAATCAATGTCTTATAATTAGTTTTTATACTAAATTATACTAAATTCAAGTTGGTAATGAACAATCAAATAAATTTATACAGTCCAATAATTTTGTTTTAGTAATTTCCTGTATATGGATTTATAATTATTTATTTCACAGATTGGGCTAGGTTTCTCACGGATTCTCATAGCCAATATTATACAATATAGGATATCTCAGTGCTTGTTGGGATAGACTTTTACATAAATTGACATTAGGTTAGGTTAAGTTTTTTTTTATGTAACAGATAGAGAAAAAACTTAAAAATAGATTTCTATATAAAATTAGATAATACCTACATATAGGGTGATTTACAATTTATTAAAAAAAATTGGGAATAGATGCGTCATGAAAAATGGAGTCAATATCGTGGAAAAATTTTTTGTAAAGTCCTTATGGTTTTCGAGAAAAAAATTATTGAAGTTGTAGTATTTTCAACCCTTATATCGCTGGGCTGCTGTAGTCTTTAGCGTCATTTGCGTTGTGCGTTGTGGGCAATTTTCCAGAATTTTTGGATATATTTCAAAATTTTTGGATTTGGATATTTTTTGAAATGTCCCAAAATGTGTCCAAAAATTCTGGAAAATTTTTTTGAGTATTCCTAGAGTGATTCTAAACAAATTTTGGTTAATCTAATTTTTCCCCAGGTTGCGAAATTTCGAATTAAAAATCGCTTTTCCACGAAAATTCTTGGATTATGACCGTTTTTGCGAATATGAAAAATTTTTCTCCCGACTTTCACGCAGACAGTTTTGTAGTATTTATCAAAAAGAAGATTTTCAGCTGAAAAAAATTTCGAAAAACATCAACTTGCGCCATGTAGGACCACATTTGCGCCGAAAATCAGTTCTTTTTAATAAAAATCGAATTTTGGAGTCAATTTTCAAAAAAATTAAGACCGAAATCAAAAATCCCAAAAGAGGGATCGATAGGGACAATCAAGACGAACATTTTGAAAAAAAATTCACCCGAAACAGTTGAACTATGTGGGGTGTAGAGTAATTTGAATGCGACAGTGGCGTTTCGCCCTACTGTGCGCCGGCGCCAAAATTAATTAAAATCACAAATTATTATTATTTATTAATTAATAATAACAATAGATGCAAAAGCAGTTGAATTTGCTGATATAAAATAGGGGTTATAAAATTTTAATAATTTCTTGGGAAAGAAATTCTTTCAATTTTTTGTCCGTTCATTTTTTATAACATTGGACCAGCTTCCAGTACCATGCAGAAGTGTATTTTTAAATCATTTTCAAACTGCCCTTTTTGATTTTTTTTAATTGTATTTGTAAAAGTCCTCTGTACATTAAAAAAAAAATTTTAGATAAGTTCTGAATCATCCTCTATAAGGGTATAAATAAAATCTGATCTATCTTAGCCTTCTGGCTAAGTTCTAACATTAAAATTAGTTCCATTTACTTACATCAACTTTGTTACGGTTTTTGTGAGGGACTTTGTTAGTTACTTTTCTATTAATATTACATCCCCAATACAAATTAATGAGTCAGTGATAACATTACAGACTAAACGGAATATTTCGCAGTGATTTTTTTTTGTTTTCATAAAGCTGTTGTTTTGTTTTCTATATCAACAAAATAGTTGTCGCGATCTAATATTTTCAATTTAGGTGAGTCGTAAATATTGCTTGAAAGTTTTTTTTTCCAAAGTCATTCACTAAATTTGTGCCTATTATTGCGATAGTGGTAAGAGTAACCTATGGTGGAATAAACAGTATGAGTAAAATTGAAAAATTTGCCGGAATCTATAAATATTTACTTTATTGCAAGTTGTAAATATAATGAGCTTTCTTTATTTTAGGGTGTTTATTTTCCGATGAAAGTATAATTAATAAGGTCTGCTATTTACATGCTTACATTTAACTGAACTTATTTTTTTACGTCAAACACGAACATGAAATGAAATTCAAGTGAGTTCCATAGAGGCAAAAACTAAACCAAGGCGATAATTCTCTCCAAACTAACGTGGCGTATTTTTGGCAACTGAAACTGAACCGCAATTTACTCTTGAACCAATTAATAATAATTAAACGTGCATAGTTAACAGTGCAGCGTTGGTTAATATGTATTTATGGTGGCGAGAAAGTTCGCAACTGTATTATTAGCAGACAAATAATAATTATTCTCTTGCACAACAAACTATATATAGACACAACCAGAAATTTCATTAATTAACTAAATAATACAGGTATACAGACGTAAAAGTTGATCGATGTAGTCTGAATTTCTCGCCCGTTTTATTTTTCATTGTTACTGTAACTCTAAAACAACTGACAAACAATATACAGCTACTGGCATTCACAATAAAATGTTAACACACATATATGAAAGGAAATAACTTCTAAGATATATGAAATGGGCACAATTATATTAGAGAGACTTCCTTTTTCCGTTCTTGTATTTGAATATCAAGTAAGATGTAAGAAATGGGTATAGTTTCGCTGTATACATTTAAGTATAACTTTATAAGGATGAAAAAATTATTTTTAACTGTTTATATTTATTCTAATTTGTAGTACTTATACAGGGTGGGCCACCAGTAACGTTTCGGTCGCTAGGGACCAAACGGCAAATATTACAGAAACCTGTTTAGGTAGGTATGTGTAGGTTGATTACGACTACATTTTAAAAACACATTTGAAATATACAGGGTGTCCAGGAAAAGCGTACCATATCAAAGTTATGTATTTTTAAATAGAACGCCCTGAGTTTTACTGCATTTTTGAAGGCACCGTAAAAAAATAGGTGAACTTTATTGAAGGTTCTGCATATCTAGGACTTACAGTTTGTGAGATATTTCAATTTTAGTGAAAATGCAGGCTTAACGTACAAATTTAATATTTGCAATAAAAAAATAATTGTATGGAAGCAGCTATGGAGAGTGTATTTTAGATCCTTGTCACTTAGTATTATACAGGGTGCTCAAAAAACTGCTGAATACTCCTATCAACTTTAAACAGCAATGACTTGGTTATTTTAAATGGGACACCCAGTATATTTTTAATTTGGGATTTAGAAAATTTAAAACTCTTTCAAACTGTGTATAGGTTCCCTATACCTATCTCTAACGGTATTGGAGATATTTGTGCCGTTTCGTTTCTTATCGCAGTTTTTTGTAAGGTGTATCCACGGGTCTTTATTGATATCTTTATTGAAACTAGTTTGGATTCTTCTTGATGTCGTCTCTTTAAATATAAGATATTTCAAAATATTTTTAAAATGTAACCGTAATCAACCTACACATACCCACCTAAACAGGTTTCTGTAACATTTGCCGTTTGGACCCTAGCGACCGAGGCGTTACTGGTGGCCCACCCTGTATACATTTGTAAATAAGTTATATTGATTGATTAAAAAATTAAATTGATTAAGATCAAAAGAATCAAAGATTCGATTGAAGGAGACTGGATAAGAAAATCTATTATTATGGATTATCTATTCCTTAATATATAAACGTTTTTTTTTTTAGTTTACAGCTGGAGATTATGTATAAGTAAACCAAGAAGTATTCGAAGCAGCATAATACCTGACGACAAATTTAAAGCAAAATATAGACTATCGATGAAGCTTTTTCATAAATCTCATTTTTGTTTTTCAATTTTTGAGTATCACTATAAATAAAACGTTTAAAAAAGTTTAAAAATCGAGGGAAAGTGATGTTAGGTTCCTACGGTTGTAGTATCCAATCAACGAAGAAAAGTACTGGGAGTGGCCTTCTATTTTGTTTCGCTAAACTTGACAACGGCATGTTAGCATATAATTACTATAATTCTCCGTGCTAACATAATTTTAACAACAGGTTCTAATGTGGTTGGTTCTCTCTTGCGTGAAATTGAAATATGCCAAATTTAACATTTCTTTAATTTATGAAGGTAAATCAAATATAAAAGGGATTTTATTTAAATATATCACTGCAAAAAAATTTACTCAATTTCACTCAATACTATATCAATTTTTGTCCACACGCGATTGAATGAAATATTCACTCTATTAATATGATTACAACTTATCAGTGAAACTATTGCAACAGAAATGAGTGAATTCTACTCAAAACGAGTTTCTGCTATTAAGTGAGTAGCAATTAACTCAATTCTGGATATGCAAATCCAATTAAGATTGACTTTTCCTTTAAATTTAACTATTGTTGAATAATTTTTTACTCAGACTCTATTCTCTATAAATTTTAATTTAAATATCATTGTATTAAAGTCATAAACTACTAAACTGCCACAGTGGTTTCTACATAGAGCTATTTTAGAGACAATATTTTAGGTCTTGATTAAAAGAATTGTTTAATTGATTTGACGAATAGCTTGCAACAACAACAACAAATCTAACTATCCGCTTATTTAACCAAATGTTATTGTTTTTAATTATTGTAATCAATTCACTACATATAACCAAAATAACCCGATAAACGAATACTTGTCCAGCACTACATGGCATACACCACGCCACGAGATGACCTAATGGGGGAATAGACAAAGATAACGCACGGCAACCATAGAATGGGGTGGAGTCACTCAATAATGAGGATATTTACTCCGATTTAGGTTGTGTACCAAGTATCAAATACGAATTTATCTAGAAAATTTATTTAACGGGTATATTTGAGTGAAAATACTCAATTTTAGTTCTAATATTATCACAAATGAGTATCATAGTTATCAGATAAGTTATCAAAATGCTCAATATTGAGTGAAAATGTACTCAATCGTTTCACTCAATGGATTCACTCCGTACTCCGTATTGCTTTCACTCACATCGATTTTTTTACTCTATAAAGGGTGTCTCGGTACTTGATACAAAAGTGTGCAAATAGATGAGATCAAAATAATATCAGTCCTTCATACAATCCTTTTTTTCATACGGGCCTTGGTTAACAAGTTACGGGCCCTCAAAGGTGAAAACTAAAAAGTAATTTTTATTTACAGTCTCCAAACTATTAACTTCAGTATGATGTAAATTGAGTGACCGACAACACATGCGTACAACTTGAAAGTGAAACTTCATTATGCCCAGAACGCCAGGGATGGACTATGCCCAATGGTTGACAACCCAGAATTTTTGCATAGATGACGATCGTAATCGGCCTGCATCAAAAATAAGTTCCCTGAAGAATTTGCCAACGATAATATGGTTGGTGGTAAAAATTAACAGTTTAGGAAATTTTATGTCACGGTGCACATGGAACGGCGCCTCCACCATTTTTTGTTTTAATTTTTAATTGGACATAATTACTATGTTAGAACCGTACATATTTTTAAAGTAAGAGCCTTGAAAGTCTTACTGCATGCTAATGTAATTTTCACTAACAAAATTTGGCAAACACATTTTACACATATATAAAATAAAAAAAAAAACAAAAATAATTTTAAAAAAGAACACTATCAAAATACATTTTCAATATAGGCACCTTCCACCTCCACACACTTCCTAAGTCAACGAATGTTTGTACACGGAAAAGCATTTCTAGGGTTTGTCTAATATTATCACAAAGGAAATTAATTCTTTGTAGCAATTCATCCCTTGTTTGTACTGGGGTTGAGAACACCAAACTTTTCGGGTATCCTCACAGGAAGAAGTTCATGGGTTAAAGTCTGGAGAACGTGGTGGTTATGAAATTGGGCCTCTTCCCCCAATCCATTTATTATTAAACAATGGATAAATAATTTCGTACATCAACATTGTGAGTGTTACTGACAAATTGGTTGGGAGTGTGGAATGGCCGATTCTCCCTACCCCTAATGACCCCACCCAATCATACTAAAAGCGCGGGCCCAGTCCTCCGTGTTTTGTGCAGGCCACTCTATGATGTCTCTTCTCCCAATACACAGATTCGCAAATATTTGATCAAGATACCATCATATAGGCAGGCCGGAGTGTGGGGAAGCTCTACCCTGTTGGAATATCATCTAGTCTTCGAGATAATTATCATTATCCTCGATAATGTTTGTCAACACTGCATTAATGTTGTTCTCCAACAAATCCAGGTACATCTCCCCGGTGAGATTACTTGATAAGAAAAAAGGACCAACATGGTTACCAAAAATTCTAGCCCATACATTTGTTTTTCTGGATGTTGTGTATAGGCTATTGAATACAGGATGTTAGAAGGAACTATGACGTTCAAGATATTTTATTACATAAATCCTTCAAATGGTCATTTTAGATGAAAAAGCCGCGGAGTGCTATTAAATTAGAGGGTGGGAATTGGAGATAGGGGTTAAAATGCACCCCTTTCAGTTTTTTTAATTGTAGCTCGAAAACGAAGCAAAATTTCGCTATAGATCATAGGAAAAATTATTTAGAGAATTGAATTTTCCATCAAATTCTTTAAAAAAAATAAAAGGAAAATTTTATGCAAAAAAATCATTAATAAACAAATTGAAGAACAGCAAAAAATTAGATTTTCTGATTTTTTTTTACTTTTTTGCCTCTAGTTTTATTTTGAGTAAAGATTGCATTGTTTCATAAAAAAAAGTAGATAAAATTTCCTTCAAATCAAGAGGCTGTAAAGTATTTTTGGATGAAAATTGACTGAAATATGGATGCTCAAACTTGGCCTATTTTTCGATTTTCGTCGCGTTTACCGCTTATACGTTTTAATTCTCATTTTTTGCAAAAAAGAAGGAAATAAGACGTTCAAGGATTTTCATCACATGACTTGTTCGAAGGGTCATTAAAAATGAAAAACCGCGGGGTGCTATTAAATTAGAGGGTTGAAATTGAAGAAAGGGGTGAAAAAGCACTTTTGCAGTTTTTTAAATATAGCACGAAAACGAAGCAAAATTTCTCATCGAAAAGGCTTATTTAAAAAAATGTGAAAGGAAAATTTTATGCAAAAAATCGTTAATAAACAATTTGAAGAAAAGCAAAAAAATCGATTTTCCGATTTTTTTTTTACTTTTTTGTATATAGTTTTTTTTTTGAGTAAAGATAGGTATAGGCACTGCTTCATAGAAAAAAAAGTAGATAAAATTTCCTTCAAAACAAGAGGTTGTAAAGTATTTTTGGATGAAAATTGACTGATATATGGTATTTAATTTAATTTAATAGTACTCCGCGGTTTTTTCATCTAAAATGACCCTTTGAACGATTCATGCAAAATTGCTTGAACGTCTTAGTTCCTTTTAATCCTTTTTTTTATATATAATCAGTACTTAGTATGACTACATAAATATACAGGGTGATTCAGAACTTGTCCAAAAAAAATTCTGGATGTACAGGGGACCCTTACAAATACAATTTTGTAAAGAAAAAAATCAAATAGGGCAGTTCGAAAATGATTTAAAAATACACTTCTGCACGGCACTGGAAACTGGTCCACTGTAAAACCTGACCTCGCACAATGCGACCGGCATGGCGGTGTGACAAAAACGGACAAAAACTTTCGCAAGGAAAGAAATATGTAAATAGAATTTATCGCACCTATTTTATATCGGCAAACTTAACTGCTTTTGCCTTTTTTAATTAATAAAATTAATTTGTGTTTTTAAATAATAAAATCATTTGACATACGCGATGTTACAACAATTGTTCAAAATTTTATCCACCAACTTGTAAACACATTTGGGTCCGTTGTACTCAGTTTCTACGAACTAACACAAATGTTGTCTTGTTTCACCATAACACAAATGCTTCACCATAAATTAAAACGATATCCATCAACTACGAGTTGCTATACACGCAAACCATTTTTGACACTAACTACCAATTTTTGACACTAACTACTAAAAAAATATTGTAAACACCACAGATAACAGGTAAATACCTACTATTGCAACGACGATTGCAAAATACGATTTCAGTATTCGGAGTCGCTGAGGCCACGTGGCTCTCCACGCGCATTGCAAATGACGCTAGAGACTACAGTTGTCCAGCTATGTAGTCGTTGAATGTACTATAACTTCAATAATTTTTTTCTGGGAAACTATAAGGATTTTACAAAAATTTTTTTCACGATAATGACTCCATTTCTCATGCCGCATCTATTCCAAAATTTTTTTGGATAGGTTCTGAATCACCCTGTATGTATATAATATCCTACAATTTGTGTAAAAAGATTCGATCACTCGATTTAATCCCTTCGATAAAAAATCGCCCTGTCTCGGCGTTTTTCAGAAAAACAATTTTCCTGAATTATTGGCTCTGTTTCGTTTTCAAGAGCCCACCTTGTAGAAGAGAGGAACACTTTTTTAATTAATAATAAATTATAATTTCATATCATCAATAAATAACATTTCAAGTTTTTCCAGCTAAAATTATTAAGTAATTGTTCAATGCAGAATAAACATTTTTGACAATATGGTTGACTAGAACATAAAAGCAGGATATTATTTAATGAAGAATTAAATTGATTAAACATGAAGTTTTGCATTTATGTTTTTCCTATATCCAGTTTACTATTTACTACCCATTAAAGGCTAAATAAACACGTTTTGCTCATCCATTTACATAAAACTTTTACCTACTTTGCCCATCGTGAAAGGAAGTAATATTAAAATCACTCTTTTATGTGCAAGCGGTAAGTGTTTGAACAGCAAAAAAGCATCTTGGGCTTAAGCCCTAAAGGCTCTTTGAAACTTGTATTAACCAGAGGTTACACCTTCTAACAGTGACGCAAGAACGGTTATTAGTTTCATTACTTTACTGACCACTTTAATGCGGACAGTTATTACTGTAATATAAACGATAATAGATAACAGATAAGCCCAAAGTATAAGTTTAAATTATGTTTATACATAATATATTCACGCAACATTCTGCTTTTCATATCCCTTTTCATTTTCCACTTAGAAAAATTTGGTGAATATCAATGTTTTGGGAATCTTGATTTAGAAAGACAATTTCATATTGTGTTTAGAAAATATAAATGAAACTTATTTCTAATAAACAACTTGTGGGTGTTCTGTTACGACACGTCCTTAGGACTATAATGATACAAGTTTGAGAGACCACAAGCATAATGAGTTAAACAAACTCGTGTTTGCCTAGCTAA
The DNA here is from genome assembly GCF_000390285.2 of Anoplophora glabripennis. Lineage (NCBI taxonomy): Eukaryota > Metazoa > Arthropoda > Insecta > Coleoptera > Cerambycidae > Anoplophora > Anoplophora glabripennis. The sequence continues at coordinate 64,441 of NW_019416866.1, forward strand.
TAACAATTTCGTTCCAACATGTAGCACATAACTGTTTTGAGCATATTATTAATACTAGAATGATTAAGCTTTGTGTCACTAATCTTATAGAAAACGTACTAACATATAATTGATATATGTGTGCTGTTCTATTAAAAAGCACACACACACATACACGCACCTACCCTATCTTTAAATCAATCCAGAGAGGTACCTATTTAAAAATTAAAATAATATTGCGCATGGCAGGTTGTCCCTTTTAATCGACAACCCCTAATAACTTTGCAGAATGATTGAAGGTTTTAAGGGGGGCATACGATAATGACCTTGGTTTGGATCCAGAGGTCAAACTTAGGGGTCAGTTGGAGGTTAACAGAATTTCAAATAGAAACTGCATTTGTTTTATCCAGAAACTGAAAGAGCAGGCACTTTTACGTTCAAAGATATATATTGAGATGAGATGTGAGAGAGCAAATTAAAATTTAAATCAAATTTCTATTTAAAGACAAAGCGGTAAAGAGAATGGTTGAAATGGTTATTAGAAAATTAAGAAAATATTTGATAAAAAAAATGTTGTTAGTATTGAAGAAGTATTAGGAATCATCGGATGATTAGAATAGGATAAATTTCAAAATTTAAATATAAAAATAATTATAATTTTGGTCAGATAGAGCATATGCCAAGAAATTATTAGAAAACATAACTGAAATTAATTAAAATTCATAAGTGACAGATATCTAATAAAAGTTAAAATGTCAGAGTGTTCATAAATAGTTATAATATAAGGTAAAATACTAATTAGGAAAAGATATTAAGGTTTAAAGAAAATGTTGTATATCAATAAAAGGAATATGTCATAGAAATGTCAAAATTAAAGTGGGATCCACAAGGAATAAAGTCGTATATAGAAAAGTCAAATAAGAGTATAGAATGAGAAATATTTTGAAGTAGAATTTAAATGTGATTGTAAAGAATCTAGAATAGGGTATAAGCGCGAAGGTTTAAGTGAAGTTATGTGAGTGAAAAAGAAAAACGGCACTTAAAAAAAACAAAATCAGATATGTGGAAAGGCCTTAACAAGGGTGAAACAAAAATCAAGGTAGTTAAAAAGGAAAAACGAAATTAATTATTAATTAGTTACGAAAAAATTTTGTAAAAGAGTCAGATGTTGTAGAAAGATATTAAAAAAAAACGAGAAACAAGAGAAGAATTTATCGAGAGAATGTTAAAGTAATAAAGTAGGAGAAACCAAATATAGAACACAGAAAAATTTGTGTAAAAGTGAACAAAGCAAATATATCACGAGAGGAATACCAGCAGTAGCAGCAGAAAGAAAGCGGAACATCAGCAACAGCAGCAGAGAGAAAGCGGAAAGACAGCAGCTTCCGAGAGAAAGAGGAACAACAGCAGGCAAGTCCCAGGAAACCAGATAAATAAAGCGGCCTAGTAGTAGCAGTAGCAGAGAGAAAGTGGAAGTGGAGCAGCAGTAGCAGGTCCCAAGAAATTCGTCAAAAAGTGGTATAGAAGACAGTGTCCAAAAAGCTAGCGAGACAGGAAAGACAAGGAATTAAACAAATAAGACGTATAAAAAGGTACCTTTTATTTTCGTAGACAATTTGTGCACAAATTAAAATTTAAAATTCGATTGAAAGTTTTCAGAAATTCAAAATTTTCATTTTAAACAAATTTAATTCAAATATATAGAAAGCATCTAAAAAGTTGGCCAAGCACTATATATTTATTAAGTTGTAACATATTAAAACAAGAAATTATACGAGAAAATTTAAAGTGCTTACAGAAAGCAACCAGTAATATATTAATTTCAGGAAAGTAGCCAGATCGAAATAAATTCTTGGTTTAAGTGTTCAAGACATTGTAAAAAACTTCAAAATATTTGATATTGTGTGACATTTCTAATTTGATACATATTGATATACAAAATAAAATATTAATAAATTAATTTATTGATAACATCTGTTGTTTAGAGTTGTTAGTTGTGCATGGTTTCCGGAAGAATAATATTTTGATTTGAACCGACTACTGAGGAGAGTCTAAAGCTAGCAGGGAAAAGGTATACAACCAACATCACACTAAAATCAAATTTACATGTTACACTAAAACAAAATTCAAAATTTAATTTGGCGCTCATTCAAACACAAAGTCACAGAACTATCCCACTACAATATATTTGATATTGGATCAGATTGATCCCTAGGGGCCCCTCTGAAGGTCAAATCAGCTTTCCAACTGAAATCTTTACATTTTATGGCAAAGGTTGATTAATTTTTAGGCAAATTCCGCACAAATTAATGTGGTCATGATTTATAGTCTAATTGTGATTCTGACCTTGAGCCATGGGGTCAAATTTACGGATCATTTAAGGGTTAACTTAGGATTTGGTTTTTTTATCCAAAGATGGAAAAAGCGGAAAATATCACGTTTAATAATTTAAGTTAAAGAACTAAAATAGCTTTTGAAGGACCCCTAGGATTCCATCTGATGCAGGGCCGAGTATACATTTTTCATGTAATAAAAATGAATTGTTTATATTAATTAACTTAATTTTGTTTTTATTAATTTCATCATCTAAAGAATTAATGTCATACTTACCTAACTAAGCATCAATATGTTAAGAAATTGTAATATACAGAAGAGTGGAAATGAGGATAACTAGAAGAAAACTATGATATCCATCCCAGAAAATTATGCAAAAAAGCCAGTTTAATACCAAGAATACTAAGGTAATGTATTAAGAGGTTATACGCAGTTAGAATTTTCAAAAATTCAATTTTTTTTTCCTGAAAATTTCAAATCGATCCGGTAAGTACTTTCCGAGATATACCTACGCATATTTGTAAGGGCGATTAGAAAGTAGGCGGAGTAAATATCAGAGTAGAAGCTGTTCTTTTCTTTCTTTATTTTCCTAAGTATTAAATGACCTTGAGTGGTTCATTTTATACCGGAAGACTAAATCGAGTCTTCTTGTAAGAAATAAGTGAACATCACAACAATTCAAACAAACAGTTCTGCCACGTTGCATAGTCGTCTGTTCAGTTTTAACTTTCTGTTCTCAGTTTTGCGTTTTTAATTCAATTAAATTGACTTTAAATTTTAATTAATATGCCACTTAAGTGTAGTAGAAAACAAAGAGCAACCGAAAAAGTGCACTTATCACGATCTAAAAAAAAACGTATTTAATCCAAAAACAGCCGAGACAGATGAAAGTAGTTTTGGTACGTCCGCAAAAGATTTCAAATTATAGAAGGAGATTTTAGTTTCTCGTGATTCTTCTATTGAATATAGAATTTTGAACTTTATAACAGTGTTTACAGCAATAAGTGATTTTATAAAGTATAAAATTTGAAGCAGCTTCACAACGAGGTTTTGGTTTTAAAATCGTTTTGCTGTGTAATAAGTGTGCAGCTCGTGCCATAAACTCCAGTAATTTTATCAAGCATTCTTATGAGATAAACAGACGATTTATATTTGTGATGAGAATTCTTAGAATAGGATTGAAAGGTGCAGCTAAATTATGTGGATTGATGGACATGCCAACTTGCTTGATGCAAAATACCTATGACTTGATTATTGTAAATATTCACTATTGTGTAAAAGTAACCACCAAGAAACTTTTTGAAAAAGCTTGTGCTGAAGAAAAAGATGCTACAGAGGGTCCCTCTTATTGCCCTAGAATAGATGACTCCATGTAAGTAAAAAAAAAATGTTATCTATGTGTAAACTTCTTCCAAAACATTAAATGCGTTTTTCTCAAAACTATGTTTTCCAAGTCGGTGATCAAGATTTCTAAAAAACGGCTCAACCGATCGGTCTGAAATTTTAACACAACCTTCTCAAATATATTCCTCAGGTATTAATCGAAGGAATAAGATTTTGGATAATTATTTCTATTTTTTTAAACAATTTTAAGTGGCAATTTTGCTCGAAAATTCGAATTTTTTTACGAAGCCGCCATTTTGTAAAAATCAAAATTTTGATTATTCCTTCGATCAATACCTATTTTTATCTATCCACTAAAAGAATCTTTTAGGTTTTTTGATTTCAGATGAACTAAACCGGAGAAATCGTGGTCACCTTTTTTTAGAGGACCTTCAGATCGTCTGCAGGAGCACACCAGATCAATATTTTTACAAATCATTAGTGCCATTATAAACATAGATTTTGCCACTAAATGTACCAATACTTTTTGTTTTTGTAAAATAAAATACCTTTTCAGAAAAAAATCACAAAAAAACCTTTTTTTTGGCCTTGCAACTGCGTATAACCCATTAAAAGACACTTATTGGTTATTAGTTTCTAATTAATGCAACATATCATTGAAAAATAGTGTAATCCCTCTGATAGAAGAATTTTCTTAGTTGTTGCATGTTGCAAGTTGTTGCATGTAGCATGAATCTTTCTATTATAAAACAGAAACATAAAAACTGTTTACTGGTAAACGTACTGTTAAAATAATAAAAACGATGCATCCTTCCTAATAATTTTTTTTTTGTTCAGGAAATAACCAAAACCAAACGTTTTGAATTGGATGGAGATATTTAGTTATATGAGTTGGCAGCATTGCGTTGCGCATAACATCCTCTGTAACCACATGTTCTTGGATTCTCGATATCTCACTTAGTTTTCGTGATATTATTATTTGAATGAAACTTGTTTAAGTGTTAGTGACGATTTTTTGAAATGTGCGATTTTCTGGAACAATGATGCAACGTAAAATTTTGCGTGGAACTGAGGAAAACTTTCACGGAAACATTTTAACTTTTGAAACAAGCTTACGGAGATGATGCTCTGGGTTATACACAATGTTACGAATGGTTTTCACGATTTCAAAGTGGTCATCAGTCAATTGAAGATGATCCTCGACCAGGAAGGTCTTCGACTTCAACTCATGACTCCCACGTTCAGAAAGTTAAAGATCTAGTGCCGGCAAATTGCCGATTGACTATCAGAGAAATTACAAAAGAGGTTAGTATACCAATTGGGTCAGGTCATGAAATTTTGATTGGACAATTGAACATGGATCGAGTTGCAGCAAAATTTGTTCCTCATTTGATGACCGGATAATAGAAAGAAAATCATGTGGACATTTGTTGACAACTCATTGAACAATCCAATGACAATGAAACATTCATTCAAAGGATCACAATGGCAGACGAAAGCTGGGTTTACAGCCACAACATTGAGACAAAAGTTCAATCATCACAATGGATTGGCGAAGGATCTCTACGCCCCAAGAAAGCAAGTCAATCACGATCCAATGTCAAAGTGATGCTCATTGTTTTTTTTACTTTAATGGAATTGTGCATTTTGAATTTTTGCCTCAAGGTGAAACTGTGAATCATGTGTACTATCCGCAAAAAGAGAGCAGGGGTGGGATAACTCTTGGTTCTTGCACCGTAACAATGCACCCACACTCAACTATGATAATTCGTAAGTTTTGTGCCAAAAATCAGATTATACTCATCATACTCCTTACTCGCCAAACCTAGCTTCTTGTGATTTTTTCTTATTTCCAAAACTAAAATCAGTGCTGAAAGGTCACGGTTTTCAGACTACTGATGACATCAAAGCAAATTCGTCACAGACTTCAAAATCCATTTCAAATGAAGCTATCCAGGACTGCTTCGTGAAATGGAAACACCTCTGGAAAAGTGGATGAATAGGGGAGGAGAGTCCTTTGAAGTATACAGGACCCAATAATGTATAAAATTAATATTAAAGTTTAAAATATAAAGTTGTTATTTTCTGAACAGACCTCGTATTTAAGAAAATAGTTTATGTAAAAAATCTGAATCTTTTACAAAATTCCATCCAGGTAAATTAATTATTAGATGATTCTTTTGCAATTTTTTTAAGTTAAATTAATATCAGATCCATTGTCATTACTAACACAGCATTGCGTGTATAATTTATTGCACAGTAAATATGACTGAAAAATTATTTGCTAAAATGAAAGGAAAACGGCTAAAAAATTATGTTACCAGCGGATCTTCCCATTAATATTTCAGGAAAGCTGTTTTTCCTGCTAATTACCACAATACACCCAGTAAAACAACCTCATGGTTGAACGTTTTTTTTTTTAATTTATCATTTACGAAATTTAAATTTAAATGAAGTTTTTTAATGAGGGATACTTGAATAATTCCCGACAGTTACATAACCAGCTATAACATTAAAATTGCAAAATTATGTAGACGTGTATACAAAGCGAGGTTTAAAAAAATCATCCTCTCTCCACGGTTTGTATAGTCCATTTAATTTGTGTTTATTTCTTTTAATTAAATAAATAATCTCTTTAAAAATATACTATCCAAAAACAGAACGCCTTTAAAATCGCATAATTAAGTTAACGAACAACAAATCCAGATAGTTTTTTACAATTTGTTCTTTTTCTACCACATCTCTGGAAATTAAAAAGTAAAAAAGATTTCTGTGCTCATACACTTTTTGGAATGGTCTATACGTGCTGCTGTAGCTTTAGGGGCACGAGAAAAGTTTTTCGCCTTTTAATATCATATTACATACAATGCCTTCATTAAAACTGGTGCCTATACCTACTAGAAAAGTTCGAACTATTTTGATAAATTTTGTAAAACTATTTAATAAATTTAATTAATATCGAAATTAAAATTTAATATTTTTCTACATTAATTCTATTTTTTGTACTTTAATCCACATTGTCACTGAAATCACTGTGCCGTAAATACTGTGCCCGGTAGATATCATGTGGCCTAAAGTAGGTAATGTCGCTTTAAAACAGGTACTATTAAAAACAAAATACAGTATGTTTCTACTTTTTTTTCACTCAATGAACAAAACAGCATACAATTAAACCATGAACAGTTTAAATTGAGGCAGAATCCGATCCTGTCTCGAATGTTTACGAAGGGCAACGGAGGTAAGCCATCAGTTAGTATCGTATTGCCGTCTCTGAAACATCGCTACTGCCAGTTGACTTACCATACCTGGTATGATATGACAGCGTGGTAAACGAGTAGGAAACAAACTCCCATGTTAATTCAGTGAAACGAGAATTGCCGAATACATCAATTCATTTCGATACATTTTTATTTTAGTTTTCATTCAGTTCGGTTGACCATAAGGTGTTTGTGAACTATTCTTATTATAAAGTTACTTATTTCAATGTTTAGTGAGGAGCGTTGGGACCACGCATGCGCCTGAACGCCGCTCTAGGTCGTGCGCTAGATTTTTTACTTTCTAGCTCAGTTCAAAAATCTCGCGCGCGCCGAGAGCGGCGTTCATGCGCGTGCACGGGCCCGGTGCTCCAACTCCCACGTGCAGGCTGTTCATTAACGTTAACTTCTACTGCTTCTAGCGGATTAATTACAGAAACTGTCAATGAAAAATTTTTTAAAAATATAAATTTATCCCTTTCTTTAATTGTCTCTAAAATCCTGAGCCCATATGTCGAATAGTTAGTTAAGAATTAACATTAACAAAAAAAACCGTTATCTTGGGAACAAATGGAGCAACAATTTCACGGTTAATCGAATCGGCCTTTAATACACATGTGGATTATTAGATTGACCGTCTTTTCCATAAATTTCATGAACATCCATTGCTTTTGGCAATGATAATGCACAATTTGCGAAAACTGACTTTTCCGCGTTCGACCTTTATTTTACAGTTAACAAATAGATGAAAAATGACGTTACGCATCTTAAATTGTAGGTAATTTAATTGCCTATAACATAAAATAACTAATTTTCCGATAGGTCGCCTAGATTTTCATGGGCAGTAAAAAAAAATTGAAAAAACACGTAATTTTGCTACTTATTTGCAATTTGCCAACTTAGCGTTACTTCATTCGAGTTACTTTTTTGATATTATCATTTTACATTGTCATAAAGTGCAACAAAATGTCTATTAATATTTTTTTTTTCAGGATTTATGATCTAATTCGATTGGAGTATACAAGGTGTTTCAGGATTAAATCGACAAACTTTAAGGAAATATTTCTCATAACAAAATAAGAAAAAAATCAAGTATAAATTTTTTTCCAGAGACGCTTCATTTTCGAAATATAGGACGTTAAAGATTTTTTAAAATTTTTTTTGGCTTAAATAACTTCTAAATGAAGAAGGCTATTTAAGCCAAATTTGGCGTGACACATCTTCTTATAAGATACCAACCAGCGGGGAGTTATGGGGACCCAGACTCATTAAATTATAAAAAAAATTAATACGGCCCTACTGAAAATAAAAAATGATGCTGTTTTTAGATAGAACAGTTTGTTATTGACAAAAAGTGTACATTCACTTTTTTCATTACTCATAGTTTCATGGCAAAATGGATTTTTCGGAAGGGTGCTTCTGGATTGTGTCGATAAACTTTAAAATAAACCTCAACAAAAATTTTTGAGAAGGCTACTGTCAAGCAATGTTAATTTGACGTTTTAAATGTTATTTTGCGAATTGTTGCATAAATTATCCATTAGATAAAGCGTTCAAACTAATAATAAAAATAAGTTTAATAATGCCGTCCATATTTTCGAACAATGAATATGCTGACATGGTCTTTGTATATTGTTTTTGTGATGGAAATGCCACGGCGGCTCGCCGTGAATATGCAGTAAGATTTCCTCATCGCAGACTACCAGCAAAGGGAACATTTTCAACAATATTCAGTCGTCTCAGACAAACTGGGTCTTTCGGTATTCCAACTTATGCTGATGGACATTTTGCCCCACTTCAGGACGAAGTAAGATCGAATACTATTTTAAACAATTTCGATGAAAATCCATCCACGAGTGTCAGAAGATCTAGCTATGAGCTAGGTATTTGGTCCAGTTCCATTTGGAGAACTCTTCGGGCTGATGGACGCCATGCGTACTTACCATATCCAGCGTGTGCAACATTTATTGCCTCAGGACATACGATGCATGCGCGTGTTTTGTGACTGAATGTTAAACCAAGCAGAGAATGATGATCAGTTTACGCAAAAAGTAATGTGGACAGATGAGGCAACATTTACTCGAAGGGGAATTTTAAACCAAAGGAACAACCATATTTGGTCCTACGAGAATCCACGGGCGGTAAGGGAATATAGTTTTCAGCATGAATTCCAATGTAACGTATGGTTGGGTGTGTTGGACAACACTATAGTTGGTCCCTACTTCCTTCCGCACCGGTTAAATGCTGACATGTTTACCGAGTTCCTTGAAAATGGTTTTCAAGATCTGTTAGAAGATGTTCGGCTTAATACTCGAATGAACAGTTGGTTTCAACTAAATGGTTGTCCTGCCCATTTTGGTAGAGGTCCTAGGGAGTGGTTAAACATTAATTATCCCAGGAGATGGATTGGTCGTGGAGGACCTGCAGCGTGGCCCGCACGTTCACCGCACTTGACACCGATGGATTATTTCGTTTGGGGTGCTATTAAACAAAAAGTCTACGAGGCGCCAGTTGATACCCTAGAAGATCTAAGACAGCGAATAGTCCAAGCGTGTCGAGAATTAACTCCAATTCAGTGTCGATCGGCCACTACCTCCATAATTAGAAGATGTCGTGCTTGTCTACAGTCCGAAGGCGTCACATTAGATGTTAGGTACTTCAATATTTCTATTGTTTTCATAATTTTTTTTTCTAAAAAAAACCCCTATATCTCAAAAACGAATCATCTCCTAAATAATTTTAATATTATTGGTTAAACCCTAGGGAAGGGGAGTCAAAAAGGCGAGGGGTAAACCACTTGACAAAAATGTGTACACCACATTTAACATTTATAAATATTTACCATTATTTATAAATATTTACGAATATTTACAAATATTTACTAGTATTTACTAATATTTATGAATATTTACTAATATTTATGAATATTTATGAATATTCACAAATATTTACTAATATTTACTAGCATTTACTAATATTTACGAATATTTATGAACATTTACTGATTGCCCCTCGTGATTTATTATAGAGACAGATTAATAATTAGAAAATAAAGACACTATTTAAAATACATATAACTTTTATTCATTTCATAACCATAAATCATACTCGGCATTTTAACATTTTGTAAGATTTTACTATTTTGGCCCGATCACTTTCACTAATAGTCATTCTTCCCGACCCTAGCATTTGTATAGGTCCAAAAAAAATATATTCAGATTTGACATTGACATTTTCGTTTTTCTTCTCGTGGCAACGATTCTATATTTTCATTACTTTTCAGCCAGTCAGTGATTAATTTAGACACCACTTTATTATGTTCTGATAAATTTAGAACCCGATTTTGTGAACCTGCATTTTTTGTTTTCGAATTAACGGCTGTCTTCCCGATCCCAGTTGTTTGTTGTCGAATACAGTCTTCACTTGCATTATGTTGAGTATTACTGACATGTTCACTAATTGCAAGCAAAATTTTTTTATGTCCAAGTAAGAATTTAAACTTCTTAGGATTTCTTTTGTACAATATACCAAAATAATTTTCAAATTCAGTCTCGTCAACAAGTTCAGCTAAGTCATTCCTTACAAAATTTTCCAATTCTGCTAAATCATCCTGAGTTAAATTTTGAAAAGATACTGAATTGTCTAACCCATTAACCATTAATATATTTTTAATGAACAAAGGGATTTCAATTTTCAACTCATTACTGATTCTCTCAAAAAACTCTGCCGATTGATTTTTAAAATTTCCCTCGCAGTCTTCCATTTCTAGTACTATTCCCGTCGAGATCCTCGTACATGTAATAGCGAATGTAACAGGTTACAGAGACATACTCTCCCCAGAGCATCAGGCTAAACTGATTTAAAAAGGAAACAGGGATTGAAGGGTGGGAAGGCTGTGTCACTTTGTTTTAACTATGGTTGGACGTTGGACAGAGAAAAACCATATAGTACTTAGGCCGGTATCCCATGCATCCGAATTCCGATGTACGATATCCGAAAATATTTTAATTCATACGTACGATAATATTATAATTCACATGCATCCGAAATTAATCTCATAGAAATCAAGTATAGAACCATGGAATTTATTACAAGATGAAGGTGAAAC
>NW_019416866.1:79755-147926 GCF_000390285.2 Anoplophora glabripennis
AATATTTGAAGTGATATATTTTTTGTTCATCTTAAATTTAACAACAAATATTTGGTATTTTTTTCTTCTACGAAATACTATCTCTATAAAACGTGATCTTTTCTTATGAAGTTTATGGCTATGAGTGCAATCCAGGTACATTTATTACCGTAATTTAGGTATACTCGGATTTACGTTTATTCCAAAATGTAATTTCGATTCACTTTGTTGTTATAGTCGAGGTTATAGTAGTAGGATCGCATCGCAATAGTCCGCTTGCCGTATTGAAATGGAATTATGTACCTACCTAAATAGTGGTAATTATTCCTAAATATTGGATTGGTAAATATTTAGTAAGTAAATGTAAAAAATATTTAGTAAGTAAATGTAGAAAATATTTAGTAAATGTGAAATTCGTGCTGTAGGTACTTTTTTGTTGAGTGATTTTTAACCTTACTTTAATCGGAACCCTGAAATAAAAAACAAATTTGCCGTGGAATCATAACTGATGTACTCGGATGTAGAAAATAAATTACGAAGTTTTTGTTTAAAATAAGAGAAATCGTCTAAACAGTAATGATTTTTACTCGGATTTTTAATACTGAACAACATCAGACACTCTTTACCTCCCTTATGGAAAACTGTAAATAAAAAATTTGGAAAGAAGCAAAGAATAATAGTTTTCAACGTACCTACCTATCAATTATTAAAATATTTTGATTACAAACTATATAATAGTGGTTAGCTAAATTTTCTCGGTCCATTTTTCAGTTTCTTTCTTTCACTAAATTATTTTAAACATGAATTGCTGGCAATAGTATTGAACTGAGTATTTTGAGGACTACTTATTTAGTATTAATTTTGTTTATACTTACATATTGCGAAATGAAAAATGTTGGGAATGTTTAACATTTTAATTGCTATTTTATTCGACTTGTGATTTGTGTATTTTTCGAAAAATTTATTTGCCAAAAATATGCAATTTGTTTTTTTACCAACAATTTCCGAATTTGGATAGGAAAGTATGCGGAACGAATAAATATTTACGAATTTTACCATTATTTATCAATATTTACCCGAATATTGACGAATATTTACTAAAATTTTCAAATATTTACCAATATTTTCTAATATTTACGAATATTTACTAATATTTACAAATATTTACTAATATTTACGAATATTTACAAATATTTACTAGTATTTACTATCATTTACTAATATTTACGAATATTTACAAATATTTACAATATTTACATCACTTGTACACCATATTTACTAAGTGGTTTACCCCTCGCAAAAAGGCTTATTTGACTCACACATACTCGAGACTAAGACCAATTTTAATAGGTACTATATTTTTTTAGGTTTTATGAGGAACGTCTAAAGTTTATGGACAGAATCCAGAAGCACCCTTCCGAAAAATCAATTTTGCCATGAAACTATAAGAGTTAGGAAAAAAAGTGAATGTACACTTTTTGTCAATAATAAACTGTTCTATCTAAAAACAGCATCATGTTTTATTTTCAGTAGGGCCGTATTAATTTTTTGTGTAATTTAATGAGTCTGAGTCCCCATAACTCCGCCACTGGTTGCTTGCGGGACTTCTACTTTTATGGAAAAATGGTATCTTATAAGAAGATGTGTCATGCCAAATTTGGCTTAAATAGCCTTCTTCATTTAGAAGTTATTTAAAAAATTCGAATTTAAAAAAAAATCTTTAACGCCCTATATTTCGAAAATGAAGCGTCTCTGGAAAAAAATTATACTTGATTTTTTTCTTATTTTTTTTATGAAGAATATCTCCTTAAAGTTTGTCGACTTAATCCTGCAGCACCCTGTATAATCCCCTTTAAAGTTACCTACATCCGGTATAAAGAAATTGAAATATAGAATAATGACATCTAAAATGGTAAATTATAGAAAAATAAACTTTATCTAATCTCAAGGACCAGTCATTCTATATCAGCAAGACACCACTAACACCAAATTAATTTGATTGCTTTTATGATTAATTAATGCTAGACAGTTCGGTTACTTTGTTTGTCCTGTTGGATTTGATCGAGTATTCTGTGCAGCAACTTGAACACCCAACTGACTAATTCTTGAGAAAGGTACATAATTAGTGTCACTATCACGTGTTTCTGCTACTGCCTCACGTCTTTTCAACGTTCCTACGTCGGTGTTTCCACAATAAATGATTAATAATGCGCTTCGTACGCTCGTCGTTTAGTTTATGTTGGTCGTGTCTGTACTATCTAAATATTCATCGGTAATAGGTAACTCCCCTTTCTGTGTCTGTGTCGTTACATAATGCTACGGTTAGGTTTTGGCTGTTGTGGCTCATAAGGTACAACAATGCTGTCGCAAACTATCGGAGCCAATTATTTCCTTTGTCAAATCAAAAACAAATTAAAAAATCCTAGAAGGTTTCCTAAGGCTCCACTATCCTTCAAAGATTGAATGTGAACATCTGTCTTAACCGGTTTACTAGATACTGCGAGTGTAATGCAATTCTATTAATTGAAAATTTTATTTTGCCTAGTCGATATTAATCACGCTTTGTAATACCTGCAGATTAGTAGGTCGTTCTCTGTCAGTAGATAAAAAGCAATGCTTTATGCCTGCGGGCATTAAGTAGTAATGCTAGAGCTGTCAGAGAGTAGAAATTCATTGGCATACCAAGCGGGTCAACCGCTTCCTCATAAGGCTTTTCACGTTCGCGTCACGTTGGTATACTGTTGTCTTTGTTTTCGTGCGGAGTTGCGTAATTAATTCTTATCCGTTGGTGTTTATAATGGTGTATTGTAGACAATTAATTTGTTGATTTTTAATAAAGAATGCGTAAACTTATGTCTCGCGGCTCGGTTGTGACAGCCACAGGTAAAGACATTTAAGATATGACATACCTTGTAGATATGTATGTAGTATATCCCATTTACATACATCATTATATCATACATTTTTATTAGGTAACGATTTGAAAATAAATGTGTTTTCGTTTTCCGAAATTATTAATTAATTAATTTCAGAGAGAAGAGAAAAATCATTAAACATATACTTTGTGTTTACAAGACAAAATTTAGCAAAATGGAAACCATTAATCATGTTCTCAAGTTTCTATAAACCTATTAAGAGCAAAGAAAAAACACTCGTAAATTTTGCTTAAATCGATTATAATATAATTTAAAGACATTTTAACTGAGATGACAGTAGAAGTACTGAATGTAGTGCTTATAAAATTTCATACACAGTATATATTAATTCATTCGAAATAATGTATCGACCTCCGGTTTCAAAGTAATGTAACAAATTTATTATATTTCCCAAATGAATATATTTGATATAATTGTGCCAGAATAAAATTAAAATCCTGTATTGAAAATATAAAACATGTAACATGCATTTATAATTCAGTATTTTCACAAACAGACCGAAGCCAAATGGAACAATAAACAAAACTGAAATTTTACGGGTTTAAACAATATGTAGGTATTCATTTGAAATACTAGGTATATGTTTTTCTGACACAACATATCAACCAAAAATCTATCAGAATTACATCATGGGTGCCGACCAGAAATTAAATTAATGTAGGTATGATTTTGTTTGTCTTCGTAAAACACGTAACATAAATCTATGTTCAATACGTTTTATGCTCTTAGAATTTGAAATGATAATCGTAAACATAAGTTACTTTTTTAGATATATTTATTTTTATATTTTAGGTACTTGCTTTTTCAAGTTTTTAAACTTCACAGGTCATTACTAAGGAGCTTATTTCTTGATTCATTTTGGGATAAACAATTCTTTGAATTAATTAAAAGTCTGAAGCTACTGATTGTCATGTATAGGTTTTTGGAAAATTTCACCGCACGTTACATTAAACACGGAAAGTTAAAACTAAAAAGTCCATTAATATTCCAGTCGAATTAGATCATAAAACCTGAAAAATCTGAAAAACTTATATTTTATGGCACTTTATGACGGGTAAGGGTATTTAGAATGATAATATCAAAAAAGTTAATGGAAAAAAGTGATGCTAAGCTGGCAAACTGCAAATAAGTTGCAAAATCACGTGTTTCTTCACTTATTTACGTCTTTGAAAATCTAGACGTCAAATTGGAAAATTAATTGTTTTATGTTGTAGGCAATTAAATTACCTACAATTTAAGGTATTGTAGTATAACAACCCCAGGTTCGTTCGAAAAAATATATAAATGAACGTAGTTGTGGTCAAAAATATGTGATCGTCATAAGGAATACCTACGTTGTGTGTATCTATTTTTATATTGACCGGAAGACGCTGGCTACTAACTTTTTTAGAGGGGATGTATGGTTTTATTTTATAAAACAAAGACAGAGTAAATACACCTAGCTTTATTATTTATGTACAACAATCTTCAAATTAAAACATGTGACAAATAGAAAGAACAACCATTTAACATAGAATGAGAGTGCCAGGTTCAGGCAAAAACCACTCGGGAATTCGTTCTTTTTGCATTAGATAGAGATAATTTTACTTTGTAATCAATATAACTTTTTGCCTTCAACATTTCAAATTGGGTCGGTCTTAAAATAACAATGGAGAAAAAGAGAGGAACATAACTAACGAGCAATCAAAAACTAAAAATTTATAACAAATTTGGAAAAAAATCATTGTAATCGTTTGCTTGTTAAGTGAAAGAAAAAAAATATATTTTTTAAACTTACCTCGAAAACGAAAGGTGATAAGAACTTTTTTCATTAAATTGTATATCTCAATAATTCAAGTCAAACAATCACAAACTAATATTTTGAGTATATAACTCATTAAATTGGTATTATATATTTGGAATGATGTTAATCACTTAGATAAATAATCCTCTTTCAAGATGAAAATGCCAGAAAAATTAGACGTCACTGAAAAATGCCAAAATCTATGTTTCGCCAGAATATTTATTCCATTTTTCAAAGATTTTATCCTTGAAATTTTGTTTATTTTAAAAGCGTTTCTAATATTTCCCAAACTTCATTATTCCTCTATACAGTCATTCTAAATATTATTCAGTCCGACACACTCAAGAAAAATACTGAAAAAGAACGCTTAGATATTTCAGTCTTGTCCAGGATAGAAATCAACTTCCGTTAAAAGGGTCCAATATGAATAAATCTATACGTCTATTCCAGGAAGACATTTCCTTATAACTTTAGAATATCTATAAATCATTTTTTATATTTTTGATATCGCTTTTACGTGACAAGCCTATTTGGCTCATATTTTACTTACCTACATTCGTTATACGCCTAGAGTATTGTTAATAATTTCAAAATTTTGTTGGTAAACACGAGGACTCACCTGAAACAAAGATACTTTATCACTAAAAATACAATTGCATATGAGAAATTAAAATTTATCGTTCAATTGGTAGGACAGAATACAAGGTCTGTTCAGAATATAACCGTACTTTTTAAATTACGCGTTAATGGAAATATTTAGTGATATGCGGTTGGCAGCATTGCGTTGCGCATAACCTCCTCTGTAAATACTCGTTCGTGGATTGTTGATATCTCATTTGAACCAGAATTACATGATTTCAATCCTAGATACCTATTTTCATAATATTAAAGAGATTTAAGATTCAAGATGTATGTAGGCAACTGAATTTGAAAGAAAATCTGGTAAATAAAACTCTGGACCAGTTTCTTGTTTCTCATCAGTAGGCAACCGAAGAATAAGTCAGCTGTTTCAGAGCTTTATACCCGGGCGAGCAGTAAGTAAATGTGTAAAATATAATAAGTATATCTTATAAAATATATTACAGGGTTCATAGTTCAAGAGTAATAGAATTCTCTGACTTTTCCAGATTTTCCCTGACTTATAAAAAAAATCCAGGTCACTTGTAGTTCATCTTTACATACTAATTTTTTCTCGACTGGACTCCATAATCTTTTTTATACCCTAAGAACCTCATAAAGGTTTCAAAACCACAAATAGTTTTCTCTTTCAAGAACCCAGGGCCGGCTTTCACAAAATTTCTAGTTGCAAACATCAAATTCCCTGACTTTCATGAATATTTTTAAAATTCCCTGATTATTCCCTGTTTTTTATGAAGAATAACTTTTCCCGGTATTCCCGGTTTTCCTGGCCGCTACGACCCAGTATTATTGGGAACTTAGCTCTTTTAAATAAAATTGCATTCCATTTTCTGTAAATTAAACGAAATTAAAGAACCCCGCATAAAATCAGTGGAAAATGGTTCCCAGTTGATTTTGCTGAAATTGCAGTATGTTATAGTTTTTGACTATCTGATCAAAAGTTATCATGGGCCCAAAGTGATCTTATGAATAGTTTCAGAGATAAAGAGGGGGGAAAGTGTGTGATTTTGGCTGTAAGACTGAGTAAGCTTGACGAAGATTCAAGTTGATCGATTCATAAGCTGAGGCATGTAATGAATTTTGACTAGTAGGTACAATGCTTTTGGGATCGCTGAATCTGAATTCGGGGATAGCTTAGCTATCTAAGGTCGTTTAGAGGTCAGATAAAGGTCATTTCAAGGTCAAACTGAAGAAAATTTTGGCCAGTGAGTGTATAGGTTTTCGGGCTAGCAGAATCTGAATCTGGAGATAGCGTAACCCTAAAGATCACCTACCAGTCAATTCAAAGTCATTTCAAGATCAAACTAAAGAAAAGGCTTATATAAGTTTTTTTTGGGGGAAATGAATTCTGGGATAGCTTAGCCCTACAGTATCACCTTAGGTCAAGTCGAGATCATTTCAATGTCAAAGTAAAGAAAAGACCTTTCACGTATGTTAACCTGTAACTATGTATGCTTTTGAGGTCGCTGAACCTGAATTCGGGGATAGCTTGAATTGAGATTAAGTCAAATGAAATGACCTTGACCTGATTTCCAGGTGACCTTATAGGGCTAAGCTATCCTCGAATTCAGGTTCAGCGACCTGAAAAGTATACATACTTACAGGTTAACATTCGTGAAAGGGCTTTGACCTTGAAATGATCTTGACTTGACCTAAATGTGACACTGTAGGGCTAAGCTATCACAGAATTCAATCCCCCCCAAAAAAAAACACTTATATACCTACGTACTGGTCGAATTTCAATACAAGCCTTTTCTTTAGTTTGATCTTGAAATGACCTTCAATTTACTTGGTGACAGCTGTCCCCGAATCCAGGTTCAGCAACCCCAAAATCATTGTACGTACTGGTCAAAATTCATTACATGCCTCATTTTTGAATCCATCAACTTGAAACTTCGTGAAGCTTTCTCAGGCCTACAGCCAACATCACATACTTTCCCCCTCTTTATCTACGAAACTATTCATAGGATCACTTTGGGCCTATGACAACTTTTGATCAGAAAATCAAAAACTTTAACATACTGCAATTTCAGCAAAATCGTCTGGGACCCATTTTCCATTGATTTGTACGACGTTCTTTTAGATTGTTATCGATGTCCGACACATAACGAAGAAAACAACCTCACAAAAAATGTCACTGGTAAAGATATAGCAGCTAGCCACTTCTAGAATACACTGCTCCAAGAAATTCACTTACCACTTCTGGAAGTTGGGATTGGTGCTAAGGCCTGGCCAGCACAAATCCAGACCTCAATCCCATTGAACATGTCTAGGATATTGACAGAGAGGATATTAAGAGATAATTTAAATGAACCTAATAACGTGGACGACATGAGACACCTCCTCATTGAAATAGCGAATGAACTGGATCAAAACGACATTAAATACTCTTTTTAAGAAGCATGATAGATTCAGCCAATTTCTAACTACAACGCGTATCGCCGCTTACTAACATAATATAGATTACTATTCTGTATTTATTTGATAGCCGCTACAAAATTTCCGATGTCTAATTCAATAAAAGGCAATGATCTACCAGCTCCTGAATTTATGGTTGCTGTTTCAGAATACTTTATTTTTAGTGTACATTCTTTTAATAAAATTAACTTTCTCATTACTTACTTAAATTCTCCAGGACTTCTTGCGTACATTTCTATACTTTACACCATTCAAATATATTGTACCGCTTCACCATTCTGCGTAACAAAAAAGTATATTTTTATCTAACACGTTCATTTGGCAATCTAGTAAAAAACTACTCTCGCAAAAAATTACTACACCATTTTTGAAATGATAATTTCATCCATAAATATCAAAGTCTGTAGCCTCTAGCCTGTATTCAAAAGAAGGGCAGATAAAAATGAAAATTTGATCACATTAAATGATAACCCTACAATTTATCTAATGTTCTGTTGGGGTTCGTTCCATTAGCGAAGTCTATTCAAATAGTTTTCCATTTTAACTTCTGCGATAATGTTGATTCATATTTGTTCCTAAAATAACAAATCGGTTGCAACTTCCACTAGACTAAATTTTGTTATGTATCCCTTGAGCCGTTGTGGAAAGATAAATGTGGCGCCTACTCAAATAATGACAATTTATAGGTTGCTCTCCCATGCTACAAATACCCAGCGGTATCGTGAAGTCAATATGATAGTTAAAACGAAGTATATACATATGTTCACAAAGATGTGATGTATGTCTCAGATTTTTTTTTCACCCTTTTCCTAAAATATAAAAGATGTGCAAATAAGATATTTTGAAGTACCTAACCATATTATCAGTAGATTTCGTTTTAGATCATATAAATCATAGGTAATTAAACAAAACTTTGTTAATGAGTTCGTTTAGAAAAATTTGTTACGTTTAAATAAAATAGTTAATAAAATAAATCCCTGTGCCATAAGCATCAGTCAAGAGTTGATAAATACTACGGCATTTCTTATTACTTTAGTGGGAGGATGACATAAAAACATATACAAATAAATTGATTTTTTGTCAACGATGTAACTTTAAAACTTAAGAACCAAATTGCCTTGCAAAGTTACGAAACCAAAATAATAATTATAAGCTTGTTATAATATACTAATACGTTTATAAAAAATATACCAATACTCATATGTTTATAAAGTCTGTAATTTGATAAAATAACACAGGTTTTTAATTAAAAATTGTAAATTTTTTATTGATTCATAAAGTATAGGGTTACGTATGGAATAACATATCGGGTAAATAGCCTCCACAGTTTTTCTGGTACATACGCACTATTTTGTCGAAATTTTTCATTACCGTTTTGCATAAATGCAGCTGAATTTCGTCGATACAGTGCTCAATTTCCTTCTTCAAGGTGTGGATGGTCGTGGGCTTGTTGGCACAAACCTTAGACTTAAATAAACCCCAAAGAAAAAAGTCCAACGGTGTTAAATCGCATGACCTGAGCGAAGAATTCTGAGCACCAAAACGGGAAATTACACGACCAGGAAATGATTCATAAAGTAGTTGAATTGTTTCTCTGGCTGTATGGCATCTTGTACCATCTTGTTGAAACTACATGTCGTTTACATTCATATCTTGCAATTTAGGCACAAAAACTAGATTATCATATCGTGATGGCGAGCACCATTAACTGTCATTGCCTGACAAGCCGCATTTTCGAAGAAGAATGATCCGATAATGTCTCCATTTCTGCAACAGTGACACTGTCGATTAACGAAGCCATCAAGATGAAAATGAGCCCCATCGCTGAAGACGATTTTGTTCGAAAAATCAGCATCCATTTGTTGTTCTATAATCCATTCAACAAACTCTTGGGTTAATTGAACTTTGTAAGCATGAAGATGCAAATCTTTCGTGAGGATACGCTGTAAAGAGCTTCTCGGAATGTCCAATTCTTGACCGAATTGATGTTCCTAGACTCTCAGAAACACTCTCAAGAACTGCTTCGATGTTTTCTATTGAACGACTTGTTGAAGGACGCCCAGAGTGTGATCACTAATTGATCCAGTCTTCCTGGATTAATTAATATCTTCACATGATGAAGTTAAATCACTATTCGGACCATATTTTGTCGAAATGTAGCTGCCAAAGCTTCATTATTTTTAAATACTGCTCAACAATGAAAACGCGTTGGTCTTTCGTGTAACGCTCCATTTTTAATTACCCTAAACTGTCAGCTACCAGACTGTCTTTTTTTTTGGTTGGTAACATTTTAGCGTACAAATGGCGCAAAATTCAAATCTTGCTTGAATTTTAGGTTATCCATTACTGGTGATGCTAAAGAGCTCTCCTAGGGTGAGTTATATTAATTAGAGCAAGTAAATAATTTAACAATAATATTTATTGTATGATATTATACCAGCTTTCTATTTACACCATATTTTTAAGTCACAAAAAATTCTAAGGAACAATTAATCATGCGGATAAGAAAAATTCGTGTAATATTAATAAGACAGTTATGCAAATTTCTATTTGAAATACCTAATGTCATGTAATATTTATGTTTAAATAACGGGAAGAACATTTTCCGTATAAAACGAAATATTTTAAAGATAAATAATAAAAAAATGGCATAGTATAATTTTGTACAAGAAATATTTCTAATTTTTCCAATATAACCAAAGAAAAATATTTAATTATTCCTATTCGTAGAAAAATTTGCCTTAACATAATACTATGGCATTAGAAGAAAATATTTAGTTTATTTATTTGGTTAAAGGATTTAAATTGAAACATATTATATAGATTTACTAAAATCAGTTACTACGGGTACTAAAAAATAAATAAATACTGGGGTTATCTTTTCTGGTTCGATGACTAGTTGGGCTATATCGTTCTGTCTTTTTTATCACAATCTAGGGTCGTACTTCGTTTTTTGAATGGCATTCCAAGCTAAAGACGAGGAAGAAATAAGGAACGTGTCCTAAGGCAGAAGGAACTGGTTATGCTATTCGTATAATCAATACCAACATCTCTAAAAATAAAAAGAAAAAACTTGTAAACTCATAGGTAACCAAAGGCTTTTTTTACTTTATTTGGGTATTTTGCCACCTGTGAAAATTTTTTTAAACATTAATAATTAAATAAACCCTTGTGCTAATGGATTAGTCCAAAGATATTTTCATGAAAATAGTTTTGCCTAACCAAAAAATCTCACTCTGAAAAAAAGCAGACAGGTAGAAAAAACACGTGCACTTTAAAAAGGTCGTTAACGTTTCGAAAATTCACGGTTTCCGTCTTCTTTTTATTTTGGCTTTTCGCTTTGATAGCTTTGAAAAAACTTTTATTAATTTCAAATGTTCGATGACGTCTTGACTTTAATTCTTCTCTGTGCCGAAATGCAATTTGATATGCAGGGTGTTAGAAATTTGACTGCCTTAATTCTAACCGACGATAGAATACATTAAAATAAACAAAAAAAAACCTTATATGACATGGGTCCTAAACTCAACCATATCCAAGAAAAAAATTGTCAAAATTTCCAACTTGATGTACAAAAGTTGGATTAATTAAGGAATATTGACATAACTGCGAATACCATAAAATAACAATGTTTATCATTTTTTTTTTAACTTCTTTATGCTTAATTCTAAAAAATAATTAGCGTTGTAATAAATTTAAAATTCGACAAAATTCATATCGAGCAATGTGACAACGGCGTGGCGGTTAACACGGGGTACTAAGGTGTCCAACAATCAACAATACGCAATTCAGTTGGTATCTGGAATTCGACAGTCGAAGACTTGCGAGAACGAATTTTTGCCGCCTCTGTCTATCAAATAAGGCTAAATCCGAGTATTTCCCAGCGAGTGACAGAAAATTGGATTCAAAGAAAATGGCGGTTGACATTTTGTTGTAGTTTGTTTTGTATTTGTGCATTTAAAAATACTGAATTTTGCTTTTTGGTAAGTACCTAAATTGTTTTTAATACGTATAATTATTTGGACGATATGAATCTTTGGATACTTTAATTACATATTTTTCAAATTCATAAAAGTTCCTTTTTTAAGAGATTTATAATTACTAAAATTCGAGCTAAAATTAAAGCACAACATCTATCTTCGTACTACAAAATCGATTCATTTTATTTTATTTATTTAAAAATTGGAAAACAATTTGTCTTGAAATTTACTAAATGTTTCACATTAATAGTTGTTTATATTTTTATTATTCCATAGGATAAGTCTACCGCGTGCACACATGGTCTGCATCAGCTGTGTAACTTTAGGTTAAGCGCTGTTGTCACGATGTGAACTCTCCAATATTAATTAATACACTGAAAGAAATGCGTTTTATTCTTTATTAGAATTCTATATGCCATTATAATGTGACAGTTAAACAGGTGAATATTGGATATAAAACGCGTATTGCTAGCACAGTTGTATAGTGACTATAAACCTTATTCTTTATTAAATTATTGTATAACTAGTATACAACGTTTTTATACCCTTTACGAAATAATAGCAATAACTGTTATTAAAGTGTTCCATATCGTTATTAGAACATCTAGTACTGGTTATAAGTTTTATAATAATACATTTATTAAACTGTTGTATACTCTGTATGAGTTAAAAACATATGACATTAAGTTTTCAGAAATTTTATTGGATAACTGTAATTACAAGTTAAAGTTCTAATGTAAACATATATAAAACATACTTTTAAGCATTAAAAATGATGACAAATCGCTACCAAAACTGTCCAGTTTATTTTCTTAGCAACGACGCACCCGTATTTTCTTGTATTACATGAAAATTTGCACTATAACTCTTCCACCTTAAGAATGAAGCATCCCCTGAAAGGTTGAGCTTCTTTCCATCTAATTTTATTTCCTCTGGTTGATTGACTTTATACCCATGCTCTTGTTTGTCACCGTTAACCTTCTGTTCCTCCATCTTATGTAAAACTTAACATCAGCGATTTCTAATAGGACCTACAAAATAATAATTTTTAAGATTTATACAAGATTTACATTTGAAAAAACAAAACAATTGCAAGCCATAAAACAGTTAGATACTTACATAATAATTTTCCATTTCACACAACGCGATATGATCATGTATCCCACAAAACATGTGCACATACTGCCGATTTTCATGAAACTAGACGTGTAATAGTCGTAAGTGGATGCATAGCGGACTGTCGGAAATTTTACGATCATAACCGATTTATGCACCGAGAGGTGACGATCACTTAACCATTATAAGACGCGTTTTACACGTTAAAAACGGAAACATATTCGGTATAAGAACGAATAATTCTGTTAATATAATTGTTATATACAAATTCGGATGCTGGTCTTTATACAACAAATCTTCCCTACTATACAATTGGAACATAAAGTCTATAACACCTAATAATGTATAAGTAATTCATTATAACATTTATTTCATAGATGCATAAGGTGTATTAAGCACATTCCAGTTAAATTCATTGAATAAGGAGTATGGAGATGATTGATTTTTTTTAATAAAAGTTGTATATTGGTTATAAAAGCTTTAATATGCGCTATACATATTATTCTAGATAAACAGTTTAATAAGCCCATTTCTTTCAGTGTACTCGCTGTATTTTGAAAACTGTTATTCTTACGCCCCTGTAATATACAAACTTTTTGTTCATTTATGATTACTCTATCACATGCTGAGGTAATGGCAGTCAAACTTCTTACAGGGTGTATTTTGTCGTATCCGATTATTGATCAAAGTGTGGTTTAAAATGTAAATTTCCAAATCCGTTTGTAGTAACTTTATTCTTAAAACGAAATTCTCTGGAGATTGTTTCAGTTGAGCACATTAGAGTAGGAACACACTTTAAAATACATCACATATAAATACTCAAAACCGTAAGTTGGATTACCTGACATTATTTATACGTAAGAACTGAAATTCATTGCATACATTTCATTTTATTGAAAAACCGTTACTCGCTTACGTTTCATGTGTTATGCAACAAAACGAAATGGCTGCGGAATATGCAAGCAACTGAATACGTCCGGTGAAGCTACGGGTCAGTAGTACTAAAATATTCTACTACCACATACGCGAACAATGCTGCTCCACCAAGAAAGATAAATCATCAGTTTTAAATATTTTTAAATGTGTTAAATTTACTAAAAATTTACTCTTTTGGTTTTTCTGTTTTCGCGATTGATAGTTCTGTTTTGATTATCAAATTTTTCAAAAATTCTTTTAAAATATCGTTTTTTTTTACCCACAACTCATGGATATAAATGATAAAGATCTCACTATTATCATTTTTGAAATATTTTATGAACATTTATTTTCGTATACATAATCCCGACGAGAAAATCTTGTAATCTCAATTATTTTGATAATTTGGTCAATAACATCCTGCGTTACTTACATCAGTAAGTAACTTCAGCTTCATCTCGGAGAACATTATTATGTCATCTTTATTTTCACCATATTTAATTATGTAGATATTGCCGCTTATTCTTACAGCTATTGATTGTGTCAATTAGTTTTGTCAAATCTTATTTCTTCCTTTCATCCCATCATGATCTCGCTGATACGTATGATATGCATCAATACCTTGAAAATTGTCGCATTTGTGAGACTTCTTAAGAAAGGATCTTTATAACACCGAAAATAAAATTTGTAGATGCTCTAGCGTCCTACTCAAAAGATTTTGAATGTGATGTGTACCGCAGACATAATGCGCTAAAGAGAATAAGAAAGAATAAAACTGTAAGTAGTTAGATGCGGTCAACCAGTCAACTGGTCATTCCATCTAATTCATGTTACATCTTAGTATTTATTAAAATATTTGTTCTTACCATACTTGCTGCTGTACCTACACTGAAAGAAATGGGCTTATTAAACTGTTTATCTAGAATAATGTGTATAGCACATATTAAAACTTTTATAACAAATATACAACTTTTATTAAAAAAAAGTGTAACTGGAAGGTGCTTAATACATCTTACGCATCTATGAAATAAAGGTTATAATGAATTACTTATACATTATTATATGTTATAGACTTTATGTTCCAATTGTATAGTAGGGAAGATTTGTTGTATAAAGACCAGTATTGGAATTTATATACAGGTTCGGAAAGTACCGATGGTCCATCTGCCGTTACGTGAGAGCGATAAAGTAAGCCATAGAAATCCATGCGATAGAGAAGGATGGCTATAATGAAGGCGTCTCATAGTCACCGCCCGTTTCGCCCTTCCACAAATAAAATCCACTTCTTATATATATGATTTTGATATATATGATAAAATTAATGAAAATATTCTAACATCAGAATCTATTTAAATACAGACAAATCGATTTAAATCATCATTTCAAAATTAATTTTTATTTGCCACAGACGATAGTTTCGATAACTTTGTTGTTTTGAAACGAAATAATTCAGACAATAACAAAAAAATTATAGACAAGGTATATTCTATCAATTGAAGTTATTGTTGCAGGTCAGAGTGCTTTGAATGACATCACTGAGATTGTATATAAAACATTTTGTAGTCTTCGGAAAGATTATTAACTTTCTGAAACGGTGAAATTTATGTCAGACTAAGGTTTTCAATACAATCTGAGACAGAACTAAACTCTATGTCTATGTAGAAAATTAGCAAAAAATGGTTCATTAATTGCCCATTGCCGCAAATCTTAGGTAACGATACAGGTATGTACCAGTTTATCAGTTTGGAAATTATCATTTTTTGTAAGAATAAAGGGAATTATTCTTGCATTAAAATAAAAATAAAAAGCAACAAGTGAAAGAACATTTTTTCCTGACACGATCCTATAAAGATTGAACGTGAAACATTTTTTGATTAATAACACAGTGACACAAAAAAAGCCCAAACCCAAACATTTCAATTCCGATGGCATTCGATGCGCTGAACATGATCCTCTATAAATTAATGACTTGCCGATGAATTTCGGAGAAAATTGAAATTTTTTAGGGAAAACATTCAAATAAGTAGGTATGGGTCAAAACTTACTTTTTCCTAAATTTTGTCCAAATCTATCAATTTCGTAGTATTTTGAGGTACTGAACACGATGCCATTAGCAAAATTTACCCATGACCTCGATATTTCTCAGAAAGCACTATTTGGAGTGAAAACTGGCCCAAATATTGATTTGACTGATTTTTTCCTAAATTTTGCCCAAATATATATAATTTTCGTAGTATTTTGAGACGCTGAACATAATTCTGTAACCGATGAATTTCCGGGAAAAGTGAAATTAATTTTTGGTTGAAAACGCGGGTTGTAGTGAACCTACTTGTGGTCCATTTGCTATCATCCCTTAACATCATAATATAATATTTTCACAATTAAGCAGGATTGTGAAAAAAGAAAAAGAGGTTGTTGTTGTTATGTAAATAAATAATTGTCAGATATACATATATTCCAAATACAGATTTTGTAATACACCAATCGTATCATAAGGAGATATGTATATCATTTTCAACAAAAATAGTTTATTCTTTGGCACTACCAGTCAAGAGTTTGAAATCAGCACATTCCCTACAGGGTCCATTGAAATTTTATCCAAATATATCATTTTTGTAGTATTTTGAAGCACTGAACACGATGCCATTAGTAAAATTTACAAATGACCTCTATATTTATAAGAAAATCCACTATTTGGATGAAAACTGGCCTAAATATGGGTCAAAACTGATTTTTTCCTAAAATATATCACTTTCGTAGTATTTTGAGGCGCTAGTAGTAATACTTAGTAGTATTAAAAATGGATAAAGTGATTTCAATCAAATGCCAGAGGTTTTTTATAGGTATTCAAGGGCTTAGTTTTGGGAGTGGAGTTAGATTATTATAAAATATTAAGGCTTTACAAAAATGGGTTATTAATACATGCCACTAGGATTCACTGTTTTTGAGATAAAACGTCACAGCATTTATAATTAAAAGTGTCAAGTTATTTTAGAAACAATAGGAAAGTAGGTATTATTTCCATGTTTTTTTTTGTAGTTTGAAATAAACTGTGCAAATTCATTTATGTTAATTCAGCATCTTGAATTTCAAAAAAGCTTTTCCGGACACTAAAGTTTGGCAAAGCATTTTAGTTAGACACCTCATATTTTACTGCAAATAAATAGTGTTAGCTATTTCATACAGAACAGTACATTTGAACGTGTCGATGTCCGTCGCCATTTTGTTGCTCGTTATCCGCCATACTTGAAAGTTGAGGTGTCACAACTTAAAATTAGATACTGGTGTTCATTAAGCTAATTATGGTTTGGTTACTATTAAATATTTACAATACTTTCTTGTCTTATTCTTCTTATCAATGTTTTAATAAAACAAACAAAATATAAAACATTTGCTAATCTTCTACTGATACTTTTTAAAAGTTTTGTATATCTGGGGATAACAATAACATTATATACTTCTAGACATAGACATATTCAGTCTTTATTAAGTTATCCAACAGCAATGGCAATTTCTCCAAATAAGCCAAAAGCTTTCCTCATGACAATAAATTGAACTGAAAATCCGAGATTTAACGTTCCGGTTGCTCCTGTCTAGACTAGACATTGTTTAGAGTTCGAATCGCTTTAGAAGTTCAACTGAAAGACTCGGATATTTAATGCCACTTTGTATTTAGATATCACTTTTATCAAATATTTCTCTAAAGTGAATTTAAGAGGAAATTTCCCGTTTAAGCCTGTGCGTAGGCTAGAATTTTATTAAATTGAATTTTGACTGGTAACTGTATAGGTATTTATAATTAAACGTAGATTAAAATTTTATTAAATTGAATTTTGATTGGCAACTGTATAGGCATTCATAATTAAAAAAAAAACACCCCGTTTTTCCCAAATAGCTTGATATGTCCATAACCACAAATATTTTCAAAAGCAGAGTCAGTTTAGTAATAAACTTTCTTTGATATATTAGGGTGATATAACTCCACTCCTCCCAATTTATTGAACAAAAAAAAAAAGAGACGGCAGGTGGATTTGCAACTTTAAACAAGGCGCATCATGATTTACATTCCTAATGTCATCAGAGTTTCTTTACATGATAGCTCCATCATTTTTTAAAAGCGAATAATGTTTTAAAAAACTAGCAAGAAATTTGCCCTGAATAAAAAATATACAAGGTGTCTCACGGTGAAGGCCCATAATAATTATTTCAGAGACTACTTCAATTTGAATT
This sequence comes from Anoplophora glabripennis, assembly GCF_000390285.2. Classification (NCBI taxonomy): domain Eukaryota; kingdom Metazoa; phylum Arthropoda; class Insecta; order Coleoptera; family Cerambycidae; genus Anoplophora; species Anoplophora glabripennis. The sequence continues at coordinate 97,752 of NW_019416866.1, forward strand.
TTGAAAATTTGGGATACCGGGTTTTCGGGCATGTCCTTTTCAACTAAAATAATGGCGTCCACGTAAAACTTACGGTTATATCGGAAGTCGCCATCAACTTGCCTATTTTAAATGGAATACGTGTTATTTTATGTGGACTTTTATGAAGTTTCCCTGTTCCTAAAATTAACCATTTTCGAGATATTTCATTTTTTTTTTTCAAAAAAATGGAGAGAAACAGTGACTAGCTTCAAACCATGTGTATTTTATAGTAAGAAAGATAAAGCAACAATATTTATAGGGGGGATACCTAAACCCCTAAGCTTCCCATCCGTACTTTCAAAGTGGCTTAATTGCATACAAGGTGCTAGAAATTTAATGTCAAGTTTAGTTAACTTCAAACCTTCATAAATCGGTTTTTTTAAATGGAACACCCTGTATGTTTTTCTATATTCTGATACACAATTTTATTCTCTTTCGAACGGTATCAGAGTTTCCTATATCCATCTCTTCTAGTTTTTAAGTTATCTACTATTCTTTGTGTAATCACCTAAAATCATGTAATTTCTTGCAAAACTTCAATTTTCTACAATTATATACAAATTATTATAATTTTTACCTCTAGCAGAAGACTTTTTTAGGGACGTCTATAATACTCACTAAACTTTATTGCTAGGCGTTTTTATACATGTTCAACTCACTTTGGAAAGACTACACAAATTTTTATTTTTTTTAGAAGCAATAAAATATTTTTTATAATGTTCGGCGTTTCGACCACGGTGATATCAAAATAATATGGTGACTTTAAATTAACACGTCGCTAATAAAAGCAATACGTTTTACTAAATTATTTTCCCTAACTTCACACAATGTAGGTTGATTTAAAAACAACTGGTAACACTGATAATGTACTAATACCCAAATTCCGGATGCCTCAATTTACGGCGCCCATTGGCGGCGTACACAGGAATAAAAGTTTCAAATACTAATTATAACTTATAATAGAATAATAAAAGTTATAAAAGAATTTCAGATTAGTATTCACGGGAAAACGTACTATTAGGTACACCTAAAAAACTTACTTTCACTTAAAGTTACACCCTGTATGTCTCTGAATAATTGAAACGTAATCTAATATAGTTTACAATTGATAGATATTCATTTAAATACTACATGATTTGCATTAACTGTGATTAAATAAATGTTTCAGATCAAATGACAAAGAAAATATAAAATAATCCCGTAACACCTCAACCAATCGATTTTGTCTACGTTTCCTGTATATAAGTGATCCTAAATAATTTAAAAATGAAATTATTTACATACGAAACATTTAACCATGGTTCATTAAAAATGTTTGTGTGAATTGCAAAGAGATGTTGATAATTTCCTATAGTTTTTAAAAATGCCACCAAATTTAATTCGAACAAAAAAATTACATTCTAAAGAATTTTAGCATCAATCAAATTACATGCATAAATCATCATTTAAAATTGCCGTTATTATTAAGATTACTACTATTCATAGTCATCCTGAAGTTCAAGGCTACCTAACGATGCACATAGAACTCGATAATAAACATGCCTGCGCCTGGTTATTATCCTGACAATGAATGAATGTTTATAATCGGGTTTTCGCCAACTGGGTGTGCGGCTCACATCCGGCATTCCGTGCTGTCATTTCCGTCGTTCCGCGTCGTTCGCTGTCATATGGGACTACTTGCACAGTTACGTAAAATAGTTTTTTAAAAATCTCATTTTAATGCAATACGTACTCGTATATAGCCACTTATTTTGTGATAGAAAATGGAATAATTTTGTTTGTTGGATGATATCAAATAATAACCGGATTTTATATGTATACTTAGATGTAACATGTGTGGAAAGGAAAAAGTGCTATAGAAATTCTGCAAGTGGTAGAATGTCAAAAAAATAACATACAATAAAATATCTCGAAAATTAAGCCTTTCCGGGTACCTACATGTTTATATGATCCTTTTTCATTAATTTGTGATAAATAATTCAAAATTTGGTTCAGACATCCTTGTAAGGAACTGTCATGTACGTATTTCAGCTATTCTCTCCCATTGGCATATTGTTGAAGGCATATTAGGCCAACCAATATAGCGAAAAAAGAGGCTGTTTCTACACTTAAATATTACAGCAAATTTCATGCATTTCCTTTTCAAAAATACTTAGTAAATGAAAACCCAAGTGATTTCCCCAGTAAAGTCGTGACAATTTTTTTTTAAACAACAAAAACTGCAAAAATTTTTTGTTTTTTGTATAATATCTCGAAAAATAATGATAGAATCGTCTTAATAGGACTTTTGTAGAGAATAAAAAAACCTACCTACAAAATGTTTTTTTGTGCGACCCGATCGGTTTATTTTTTACAGAGAAAATCCAGAAAAACCTCTAAAATAGTACTTTTTTCAAAATATCGTAACTCCGTCAAATTTGAAGATGGAAAAACAATCTAGCGGAGAATGACAGATAATATAGTTTAATCGTGCGCAAGATGGTTTCTTTCCGATGCATAGTTTTTGCACAATTACATTATAAATAAATTAGTGTCTTTTTTTGCACATCGTGGCTGGCGATTTATCAGAAATGGTCCGATTTAAATTCTGAAAACGGCATCTGAAAAAGGTCTATTTTAGAAACTTTTCCGCATTTTCTCTGTTAAAAATGAACCGATTGGGTCGCACGAAAAACCATTTTATAGGTTTTTTTATTCTCTACAAAAGTCCTAATGAGAGTAAGACGATTCCATAATTATTTTTCGAGATATTGCAGTTTTTATTGTTCAAACAAAAAATTGTTCACGACTTTGCTGGGGAAATCACTTGGGTTTCCATTTACTAAGTATTTTTCAAAAGGTAATACATGAAATTTGCTGTAATATTTAAGTGTGCCAAAATTTTTCTATTGGTTGGCCTGTAGGTAATAATGAATCCAAGATAGTAAAAAGGTGTTTAGTGAATTTTGTTTTTCATCTTTTATAAATCGATGGAACACAAAAGTTCCGAAAAAAAGCGTGAAAAATCTGAAGTTTGTAGAACATCAAAAATATCAAAAGTAAAACAATTAATTTCTAAGTCTAGAGAATGTTTAGAAATAAAATTTTGACTAAATTCTTATATAAATTGCAATATCTCTGAGGTCTCTAGCTGTGATTTTTAGGTTTCAGTGATATTAATTTATTTAATTGGGTATTCACTATACAGTGAAAAAAAATTATTAAATAACCTCATTTTCAATGTAGCAGAAATAAAAGCAAGAAAAATGCCATAAACAAATATTGCAAACTTATTTAGTGATACATTTTAAAATATATTCTTTTTTTTTTCATATCATTAATTAAACATATTATTTGGCCACGCGATGTTGTCCCTACATTAGGTCACTCTCTGCCAGTTTCAATACATTGAAGGCCTGGACGTTGAACAGCAGTGACCATTTACGATATAACCTACAACTGTGTAGGGTATATCGCTCTCATATTTAGAATCTGTTCAAATTACATGTGCGAAGATAGGTAACTACTAAGAGGGAACAGGACAATTTTAATATTCATCTTCAGCGATTCTAGAGTAATCGATTAAAAACTGTGTTTCACGTTTAATATACAAAGAATCATAGGAATCGTTTTAAGAGGAAAAGTTATTTTATTTTTTTCTATTTCCTTTTTATTGTTACACCAACTACTTACATATGTATACAGATTTTGTTCGAGATGAAATACAGGGTGCTTTGAAAAGAGAAGCTAAGAAGTTATAGAAAATGAAATAGATATTTTGTCCGAGATACAAAATATTCTAAGAGAATTCCGAAGTTGCATAATAATAAAAAGAAGAGACTTTTGCCAATGAACTAATCAAAATGTATTTTAGTAATAACTTTACAAAATACAATGTATTGCTCCGAAATTTAAAAAGTTTTTAGTAATTTATGCATGCCAGTTTTTGGTTATTCTGAAAGCTCAATAACTGTGATCCTTCTTACATTTTAAGATAAGTTTTTTGGAGTTAGTGTTCTTTCCTTTAATATACACCAAATTGCCAATAGTTATAATCAAGTTTCTTGGAAAGTCGTCTTATAAATAATTTTACGTTTAATGAATAAAGACACTGATAAGAATTCCAATAAGAAATAATACAAAGCAACCATTTTTCCGTCCGCTATACCTAACTATTATAAATATTTACGTTAGGTATTCTGAATAGTTAAAATAAATTAATTTAATAGCAAAATGAAACAGCGATTTCATTACATTATTAATTAAAAAACAGCTATAGTCGGTATAGAATAAACTTCTGAGATGATTGTGTAGTCTACTCGAAATGAACATGTATATTTTGAATGTTTTATTACAGATAAATTGGCATCTGGGGAGTGTTACATCTGTTTGTCGCACCTCAATATAATAAGCATTACACCACTAGTTTTAATGACACACCCCAAAAACACAAGAGTATTGTAAATTTAATGAAATGTAGTAAAGCGGAACGTAAATTTTGTTTTTATTTAAGGTACTTTTATATGTTTCTTTTTTTACGAAATGAACATTGATAAATGATTAGCATTAAAAATACATTCTTTCGATATTATTACCTGTTATAATGAATTTTTATTATATACCTACATTTACATTTATATATATATATATATTGAAATGAAATCAGATATGAGAGAACAAATCAAAATGTAAATCAAAGGTCTATTTAAAAGACAAAGCAGTAAATATGATGGTTTGAAGTGGTTATTATTTATTGTTGTTGGTATTGAATCAGTATTAGGAATCATATTCGTTACCGATATCTAATAAAAGTTAAAATGTTAGAGTATTTATAAATAGTTATAGTATATGGTATAATATTAAGTAAAAAAAAAATATGAAGGGTCAAAGATATGTCATAATTTGGTAAAATCAATGTGTCAAAGAAATGTCAAAAATTTAAAGTGTTATTCACATGGAATCAAGTAGTAAAGAGAAAAGTAACATAAGAGTAGAGAATAAGAAATATTTTGAAGTGGAATGTAAATGGAGATTGTTAAGAAACTATAATAGGATAGAAGTGTAAAGGTTAAGTGAAGTGAGGTGAGTGAAAAAGAAATAAAAACGGCAAGTAAAAAGAAAGCAGAACGAGATATGTGAAGGAACCTTAACAGAGGAAAAACCAAAATCAAGGTAGTGAGAAAAAAAAAATAATTATTGATTAGTTACAAGAATTTGGAGATAGAGACGTCAAATAATATAGAAAGATATTAAAAGAACCCGGAAGACAAATCAAAGCAGCAGAAAGAAAACGAACTATCCATATCAGCAGCAAAGAGAAAGCGGAAAGCCAGCAGCCAAGAGGAAGAAAGACGATCCCAGGCGAGGTCCAGGAAACCAGACAAATAAGAGGCCAGAGGAGCAGTATTAGTGGCAGGTTACCAGAAAATTAATCAGAAAACGGTGTAGCAGATAGGATCCAAACATCTACTGAAACCGGAAAGGAAAGGAAACAAATAAAAACCGGTATATAAAAAGAAAAGGTACCTTTCTTTCTTTCAATTGTTGTATACAAATAGTGCACAGACTAACAGTAAATTTCGTTTAAAAACTTGCTATATTTAGAATCAATCAGCTGAAACAAATTTAAGTCAGACATATATCAAACATCATAAAAATATTTGGCCAATTATTTAAATTTATAGATCATAAGATTAGATATAAAGAGGAACACATTAAAACAAGAAATTATACGAGTAAATATAAATTAAATCCAAAAAGGCAACCAGTAATACAGATCGAAATAAATTCTTGTTTTAAGTGTTCAAAACAGTGTAAGAACTTCAAAATATTTGACAATTTGTGTGACATTTCTCAATTGAAATATTGATAGACCATATTAAATACCAGATTGATATTAATAAATTAATTTAAACCTCTATTGTTTTTGAGTTGTTAGTTTGCATGGTTTCTGGAAGAATACTAGTTTGAATTGAACCAACTCCTGAGCAGGGTCTACAGCTAGCAGGGCAAAGTATACAACCAACACTACACTAAAAATTGAAATTACAGGTTACACTAAAACTTAAATTAAAATTAATTTGGCGCTCATATAAACACATAGAAAAATTATCACATAACTACACCATAACAATATATATATATTATATTTTATATATTTTTTATATTTTATATATTTGCATTCCATGAACATATTATGCAGATATTCACAAAAGGAACTGCTTTAGCCAAATAAAATATGTGTTAATCTAAGTGGAATATTATTTAACAGTACAATAATAATCCGGGCGATTACAATTACTAGAGAAAGTTGTCTTTTTAAAATTTTTATAAGAATATTAAAAGTAAAATAAATATTTATTGTATAATATATATTAGACTTCGATTAATTTTTTGAGTTTTTCAAGTTAATGGTTTACGTTGTAGAGCACGTGAATGTGGTAAAATGGCAAAATTCATCGGTCTAAAATATACACAATTCATTGAATAAAATATGGTAGAATTGAATGTAACAATTCTTTTAAATACTATAAAATGCTGTACTTATATGTAATGTTGATATTGTAACATTCAATATATTCTAGACACAATTTTAAATTGATTTAAAAAAAAGCATCCCGGTGGTAGTTTTCTCCTACAATCCATTTGTTAAGTAAGAATTTTGAGAAGCCGAGTCGATTAGAGTCGGAGATATAAGGGAAAAACTGAAAAACGAGCAATTATTATTTTTTCTTTTCTTATAAAAAATATGACGCTCGACCTCTACAAATACACAAATTTAGGCTTTTATTCTGTGTATTTTTCATTTAATTTTAAGCCCATAAAATTTGAGTTAGGCCTGATTTTTGAAAAAGAAAGCTAAATCGCCCGGACTATAAATCTAAATAAGGCTAAAGCCAAAGGTACATGACAGCTTCTTTTCGGCGACTTTTTATTTTTGATGAATATAATTAATTGGTCAAACTAAAAATGTTTTTTAAGTTTTACGAATCAGATTAACCAAGAAAGAGAAGTCGCCGGAAAAAAACTTCCATGTACTTTACACGTCTCGGTTTTCCTATTAAAATGGCCAAAGTAATTCAAAATCCATAACGTAATTCCAACACGAATGTGATTATCAAAGATTTTTTCGGACATTTGAGGATCATGACGAAATTAGTTTGCTCCTCTATTATTCAAAGTATTACAAAAGCACTTTTTAATGACGTTACAAACCAGAATTATTATAGAACATAAGGCAAGTCTGGAAATCTATTGCCTGACAGGTATATTCCCGAGCACATTGTGTTGCCAGTTTGCGAAATTTTTCTCCAGATTTGGGGATTTTTTAATTAAGAACGTTGAGATTGTTAATTAAATGTAGTACATTTTCATATTAGGCATTTGTAAATGGGCTGTTTTATATTGCGAATTTATTCATGAGTTAATTAATTCTTAAGATAGTTTATGAAGAATTTGTGTAAGAGTAATGCACCAAAGCTGTTTTCAAATAACGTCATGAATTTATTCAAGATGTTCTTCATAATTTGCGAACTAATATTCGTCAATTTCATCAAGTTCAGAAATACCCACAAATAAATAGTGAGACCAAGTTACTTGTTCACACGTTTACTTCAGCATGACTCATGAGTGACATTTGAGCTAGCAAAGTAGGGTTACAATTTCTTTGGTCGTATATAAGTAAGCCAATAATTCGCAACTTATTTAAGAAAAACCATTTTCTACTATTATTTTTTGCTGTTGCATTTTCTGCTTTTATGTAGCCGCATTTCTCAATAAAATTTAATTAATGGATATTCCACGTGTTGATTAACCAATTCCTTATATCACTATGTGATTATATGTATAATTATTTTAGTAGTACTTTAAAAATCGATAATACAAATTATTTAAATAGTCCATTCCCTCCTATTTTTATTTCTTGTAAGTTCACTGGCATAAAAAACATTCCAAATACAAAACAGATGAAGTACTGCTATTTTCGCCGACTGGGTGCGCAGAACAAACACTGGATTTTAATTAAAATTGGCAAAAAACGAACATGGCAACGAAACAATCTATGCGGATATAAATCGCGAGTATTGTGAAACGCTGGATAGAAATAAATCATAGCAGACATGTGAATGCAGCAGATAAATAATTTACACCGCGATACTGCATCGAAAGTTGAAATTGCCCCAATCCCTGTCAGAGGCGCCGTGTTCTCCGGAATTATCAGGATAGCCCGCCGACTGCATGTTTAGCATACAAACAGCCATCTGTTACCAAAAGGCAATTAATGCAGCGGAATTATAATGGATAGGCGATTATAAAGGGCCAGATAACAGCTGTTAAATTGTTCAACCACCTATTCATTTTTTATAGGTTTGCTTTACAGAGTGGAATATAGTCATAGTCAGATTCAGTGTCGTATCCTCTCCATTGGTCCTTTTCGCGGAGGAAGTCGCTACCGGAGCCTATAGTAGGATCATATTCGATGCAAAGTAATAAATCATTGCCTGTCAAGAAAATCAGTGCAACACATTTTAGGGGGTTTTGGAAATTGAATAATTTCTTTACGCATTATGGATTAATAGTTATATATTTATGAAGGACAAAATGAAAAACAAAGGCATCTCCTTCGCACATTGGGCGGCAGGGCAACAATACATTTATTACTCTCTTCATCCTCCCTCATGTGACTTGTGTCTTGTGTTTGTTGCGGCGGCGCGCGTGCCGGCCCGGCGTGGTCAGTTTCGTTTCGGTTGTATTGGTGCTGCATGTTTCCCGCTCGCGATATTTGTGAGGTTATAACTGTTATAAGTGCAATTATATTTCGTTCGGGCTGTATGTGTGTTTCGCGCTATTATTTGAGAATTTGTGAGTAAAATCATATTTCTTGTGCTCCGTAACAAAAGTGTTTTTAGTGTTTTATTTGTGTGCTGTGTGTGTGTTTCGGGCTGTTGTTTGTGAATCGTGAATGCTATTATATTTTCTGTGCTAGTGAAGTGAAGTTTTTTGTATTATTATTGCTCTGTTGTCGTTATATGGAGAAATGGAGGCGGTGCCTGGATGTTCGCAAGCCGGATGTACTGCTGTGGGTACAAAAAAATCTGTATTAAGTTACAGAGAAAAAACGATAATATTAAATGTCTATAACGCTTTAGGAAAGGATCATCCAATGAAACTGAAGACTGGTTTGATGGAAATGTGTTCTAGATATACTGGAGTAAGCGAATCATCTGATTTCAAAATTTTAAGAGAGAAGAAAAATGAAGGAGACGTTAAGAAACCTAAAAAAGGGGGTGGAAAGAAGAAATGAATATTAAATGAAGATGAGAAAAATGCAGTTCGGCGTACAGTATATAAATCATATAATTTATATTTTGTTTATAATTTGTTAATATTTCTTGTTTGATTGAAAAAAAACTTATTTTGTTGAGATTGATAGAGAATTGTTGTTAGTGTTTTCATTTGATAGAATCATATCATAGGATTTATATTTTGTTTTCATTATGTAAATATTTATAGCATATCTGTTATACAAGGTTTTTGCTTTGAAACTTCGTTCTCCTTATAAAATAAAAAGAATCGTAATGGGATGCGATGAAGGGATCAGTTCACGTCTGGAAACCTGTTCCTACAAAAATCCCTTTATTCTCATAAACTATTTGTTTTAAATGTAATTTATTATAAATCCAATTCGTTATTTAAATTCCACATATGTACTACATTTCACCTCTGTACGCGCCACTGTTTATTGTTCCCTACTTTACGATCAAGCTCGCCAGATTAGTATTTGACGTATAACCGACCACTTCGTAACTCGATGCACCTGGCCGACTACAGTTAGTACCAGAACAAGTGCGTATGCAGCGGTATTTCAGATTTTAAATTCAATTTCATTTTAGATTTGAAATGGTTCATCTTACGCCTCCTAAAAATGATGATACGATTTTCCTTTGATAAAAGGACGACAATTTTTTACTCTACTTTGCATCGAATACGATCCTACTATAGATCCGAGGTATTGGTTTTCTAGGATAGCGGCCGTAATATGACGGTAAATGTTTTCACAAATTTCTTCTTTTTATAAATGTAAATGAATGTGGTTCTTTCGAAAGCGATAATTAATATTTTGTACTAAACGCTACGGCAAGTAACACTTGTTGCAATGTTTTTTACACGGTACACGTAAAAAAAAACTGAGTGAAATTTCACTCAAATTGTACTTAAAAATGTTCTGTCTACATCCAATCGAACGGTCCGAAGACAAACTGATGCCCCGCACTGGTGTTTTTTAGAGTTTACCACTGTCAAGGCATACATGTCCTGGTTATATCTCTGTCGAAGGATCCGATCGACGTTCAGTCACAGGCAGGGGCATCTCCGCTGGTAAGCTCTCTTGCGTGGTCCGATTTAGTGCAGCACCATTCCCTCTACGCGCTCTGCCTTTCTGACTAATTCTGTACCTCCAGAACGTGACATCTTCTATTGATTTGTAGTGAGTATTGTATTTCCACCAAGTTCGAATTTCGTCAATTTCGGAGAATTTTCGCGTATGGACTACTGTGATAGGGTGTTTTTGGCTACTTGAAGTGGTTTTACGGTGCGACAGCGGTAACTTTGAAAAATGAGGTGAAGTTCTTCACTTCCCGCGTCGCCTCGTCCTGGAGGTCTCTGCTGACGGCATCGTCGTCAACATTGATGGTTGTGACTGAACCGGTATGTGGCTCCTTGGAGCGATTTTGAGCGCGACGACGGAATTTTGGTGTGAAAAATAGGTATCTCTAGTGAGGCCATCTATTGAACATGCGTAGACCCTTCACTGATGTACTGTCAATATTTTATGACGACAGTGACAGTTAGTTTGCGTCATCGGTACAAAAAGGAGCATTAAGATTTGTTTTAATTTTTGTAAAACTTTTACTGAAACGTTTCAATTGATAAACCAAGTTTATGACGATGATTGTTTATCCCGGGGCAGAATTCATGAGTAGTATACGCGGTTTAAAAACGGTCATGAGAACATTAATGATGAGCATGTTGACTAACCGAATACCGTGATCACAGCAGATTTCATCAAAACTATGCGTGAATTCATCAAAGATCTCAAAAATTTCAGTTTATCGCATTTTAGCTGAACATTTGGACTACCGGAAAGTATGTGCACGGTTTGCACCGCACAAGTTGACAGACGACTAAAAATTGCTCAGAATTCAACATTCGAAGGACATCATCAAGGAGGCCAAATAGGACCAAAATTTCCTTTACAAGTTACATTGTAACTGGTGATGAAACATGGTGTTTTCATATGATCCAGGAATCATGCGCCAAAGTATTGAATGGAAGGCGCCAGACAAACCAAAACCCAAAAAATCTCGTTTGGAAAAGTAAAAAGAGAAGACGATGTTGATTGGCTTTTACGATTCCAAGGGCATTGTCTACAAAGAGTTCGTTCCACCAGGCCAAACCGTTAATATACAGAGAGATCGAGAATGATTGACCGGATTCTGAACGTACCCTGTCTCAATTACTATCAAAACTGATTTCCGTTTGCTAAAATTACTTTTTTTTCCGTGCAATTTCATGGTGTTCTGTGGCGATTTCACAATTTGACGTTCTGTTCATTGGCGCACGGAGTTTTTGGCTTGATTATTATTTTGTAGATTTTATTGTTACCTGATATATTTTGCGACATTATAAAACAGTATTTTTCAATACTACAGTTAGAGTAGGTGGATATTATACGTGAGTAATTAATTTATTGCGTATGTTGTTCTCTAACCTAATCGGTTTTTTAATTTAGGTTAACATGGCATTTTCATTAGAACATGATAAATTTCTTCTGGAGGCCTATTTTCGTAGTGGACAAAACAATGGTAATGGTTGGAAATATTCGATGAATTCGTGTCATTTACAATTTCAAGAACAATTTCCAAATGATGAAATTGATTATGAAATTTTTTCGAGACACGTGAAGAGATTAGTGGAACGCTTCCATAACACTGGAAGTGTTTGTAGAGGAAAATCTCCAGGCAGAAAGTCTATTCTTACAGAGGAAGTCTTGGAAGATGTTGAAAACCGCTTACGAGCTAGTCCAACCAAATCACTACGTCGGTTATCTGCTCAAACAGGTACTTAATAACAAATATTTATTCTAAAATTTGTATCATTATTCCTAAATTGTTTATAGGAATATCATATGGATCATGCCATAAAGCAGTAAAGAAGTTGCATTTTCATCCTTATAAAGTTAGTGTTGTGCAGGAACTACTTCCGTTAGATTTTGGAAAACGTGTGCAATACTGTAATTGGTTTAACGAAAATCTGAATGACGACGATATTCTAGATCTAACATTTTTTTCTGATGAAGCGTGGTTTCATTTAAGTGGGTACGTAAACTCCCAAAATTATCGCTCTTGGAACACAGAAAACCCTAATATTTTGCGTGAAACAACTCTGCACCCTATTAAACTTGGTGTTTGGGTAGCTATGTCACGTAGAAGAATAATCGGACCATATTTTTTCCGTGAAAATGTAACTGGGCAGGTATATCGGCAGCAAATATTGTTACCATTTTTTGAGGAACTTCACGACGATGAAATCCATCATGGATACTTTCAGCAAGATGGCGCAACAGCTCACACCTCTAACGAAACTTTAGAGTTGATTAGAGAGTATTATGATGATCGAATAATTAGTCGAGATAGATGGCCACCACGTTCTCCTGACCTTACACCCCTAGACTATTATTTATTTGGTTTTTTAAAAAATTCAGTATTTGCTCAACGGTTACACACGATTGAAGAACTTCAAGAGGCAATTACAAACGAAATTAGGAGTATTACACAAAATGTTTTACAGAATGTATTTAATAATATGAAAAGAAGAATTAATACCTGCTTGAACAACAATGGACATCATATTGAACATTTATTGTAAAAATATAGATATTTTTATGGATTTTATGTAATTTTAAGGTAAAATATTCAATAAAATGTGAAAAAATTCCAATTACTCTGTTATTATATATTGCATGTAACTGTTGTTTATTGCTCTCGGTCATACAGACAATCCTACCATCTAACATAATCAAGCACTTCCAACTGCTTGCATTTGCTTGAAGCAAATTTTTTTAAGACACTTTTCCTGAATTTCGACAGCTAACTAAAATGTTCAGCATAAATTTTTGGGCTGGATCGCTTGCGCTGGATATTCAGAAGTGTGAAAGCAGTAGCTGCAAAATAGTCGTCTTATAAGCATACAGCAGTTTGCTTTGATGAAAAACAGCAGCTTGCAGCGTATCGCTGTATAGCTGAATCGTCTTAGATGCCAAGAATGTAGCCACAATAGTGCTTCTGTTTTAAAATTAACTCATAACGTTTTAAAAATAAAATCGCTGAAGCACTTACAGTCGTTATTCAAAATTAGCTACATCAAACTTTGATTTAAAAGTTTTTCTAATTGTAAATGAAATAAGAATTTTGGAAAAGTTAGGCTAAACCTACATTTGATTCTGTCATCCTCTTTAATAATAATAACAATAATAACATTTATTGGTCCATCAGTATTGCTTAATTTGTGAAATAACTTTGATTTTTGTTAAATAATTGATATTTTTATTATGAATTTCCATTTTGACAGTAACCTAATTTATTTGACGTTTGAACGTAATTATTTGTTTACCATTAAAATCCCTCAACCTGCGCTCATGATTCTAGTATTGGTATCAAAAACTGGTATGCCGAACAACAAAAATAAATATGAGGCGGCACGGTCAATCATTCTCGATCACCCTGTACAATTCTATCTTGGCAATTTGAAGCGTTCCATACATCGTATTCGTCGTATTGGGCCAGAATATCGCGCAGAACGTAGTTAACGTTTGTTGCACGATAATGCGCCACCTTATCGATAGACACTTGCAACAGAGTTTTTGACAAAAAATTACATTTTAACCGCCAAACACTTTCCGTATTCGCTTAATTTAGCACCGTGAGACTTTTGCCTTTTCGGAAAAATTAATTCGCCGATGAATGGAAAGCGTTTTGTGGACGTAGAAGCCATCCAAAATGCCAACATCCTGAAGGACTTCCCAGCCGACGATCTAAAACTCTCATTCGACATGATTTTAGGCCGTGCAAATCGCTGTATTGAGTCGAAAGAGTATTATTGTGAATAAAATAAATCGGTTTTGGCAATAAAAGCATTTCGTCGTTCTTATTTTTAAAAAGTCCTGTTTACTTCGGAACACACCTTGTAATACGTAACATTGAGATAAAGATATTATTTAGTTGTATATTCGAATATCGCTCTATTCATCGCTACAGAATTGAAAAGGAGTTAGAGACGTACCTAGAAATACTTCTTTAGCACATCCGTTCAAGTATGGCATTTCCTTTATACTCAGAAGGAATCCCAGCTTAGTTACCAGGCACAAATTAATTCCAGTCAAGTACAAGACGTTCGTCGTCTCCTAATTGTATGGTTCCCTCTTTCTCCCGCTTTATTTATGGAATTATGAGACTGTCATTATTTGAGGCGTTTAGATTTGATTTATTAAAGTTATAAATAACTCCCGATGTGCTGGCGATAAAAGTGTGAAATTTAGATTGATTTCAAATCGATAGCCAACACGAAAATAATTTTTGTTCGCCAATAATTTCCACTTCGGTGGAACATTAAAGTTGATATTTTAAAGTGTCTATCCCATATTTAAATAATAGGATGTAACAGCGACGTAAGAACTTTCAGCATTTATTCATTTAAAATAAACAAAAACAACTTTTTAAAACCGCTCCATATACTTAATCCTTCAAAAATTGAAAATCAATGTTAGATTTAGACTACTAAAGATGTGACACAGACTATTTCTCAATAAAATATGGTTTACCTAAAATACAAATACATAGGAGCTTCTTTCCGGAAACAATTTTTTTTTTTTTGAAAGTCTGATTTGTTAATACGGTCAGCATAACTATTGTATTATACAGTGTATCCCACCGGGAATCGCCGCGATCAATATCTGGAAAAGTACTTATTTGAAAAATTTGAAAATTTGGCAGCTTATCAAAGTCAGTGGGTGCAATACAACTAAAATATTTTCAAGGTCATAGCACTTCCGGTTATACCGGAAGTCGACGCCAACTTCGTTATTTTAAATGGAACACCCTATATATTTTTGCATTTTTGGATTCTACTTGAAATTCTAAGGTCACTTTGTATAACAAACCTATTTCCTAAATTTTGTAGTTTTTGAGATATTGACATTTTTATGAAAAATTTGACATATGCAAGGTTGTGCGAGGTCCTCTGTATTTTATTCCAGAAATTAGATATCAATTTGAGATTCGGTATATGAGTAGAACACGTATGGAACAATCTTCCAGAATATCCATATGTTAAATTATAAAATATGATACCGAGTGTTTAATTTTCGACTGTACATTTTGATAACTTCAAAGAGTTATATCTTTGTTAACTTAAATGGAACACCCTGTATTTTTTTTGGCCTATCTTGTGCAGAAATTAATTATCTTTCACGTGATGTAGGCATTGTAGGGGCTGTAGTTACTAATTTTAGAGATAATTGCAATTTTTTACTTTTTCTTCAATTTTCACATTAACTTAACTGTATCAAGGGGTCTAAGGGTAGAACGAAATTTCCAAAATAGTTGGCAATTTAATGTTTACTGTGCCATAAGAAATTTATAAGAACACAGGAAGCTGTTTTATCAACATGATGGCGCACCTCCACATAATGGTTACATAGTTAACAATTTTCTTCAGCAGAGTTTCTACTATCAGTGGATTGCAAATAATGGACCTTTCTTGTGGCCTCCTCGTTCGCCAGATTTATCTGTTTTAGACTATTTTGTTTGGGGAACTATAAAGTCCAAAGTCTACGAAGCTCCACTAACTACAAAGGAAGACTGCATTCAGAGAGTCAGAGATGCGTTCCAAAATCTATCTCCACTGTTAATTAGACGAGCTACTCATGAAGGATTCATTCATAGATGTGAGAAATGCTTGGAAGTTGCAGGCCGGAATTTGGAACATTTATTGCATTAGAAATTTATCTAGTACCGATTCTATTTTGTCTTTAGTTTCAACTAGTTTTTTTTTAATGTGACTTTCCCATAATGTTACAGGAGTTCTTTGCAACGTCACTGTATAACCTGTAGAACCAAATACCAAATGTGTTTAACAAAATCATTATCCACAACAAGTATTCATCTATCTGATTTTACTATGACAGAGCCGAAATTTCAAAAAAATTCTACTAGACGCTTTGATATACTCCGCTTTAGGGGTTTACTTGGCCTGGATATCGCGCTGTAAATGTATCACGTTCTTGATATTGCTTTGTTACATTGTCCGTAAAAATAATAAACAAATTAAAATAATTCTCATTACTAAAATTTAACTACACACTTTGACAACTCGTTGTTTAATAGTTTGATTGTCAATAACGATTGTTCCTACTCATAGACCCCTTGGTAAAATTAAGTTAACGTGAAAATTGAAAAATAAAAGTAAAAATTGCAATTATCTCTAAAATTAGTAACCACAGCCCCTACAATGCCTACATCATGTGAAAGATAATTAATTTCTGCACAAGATAGGCCAAAAAAATACAGGGTGTTCCATTTAAGTTAACAAAGTTATAACTCTTTGAAGTTATCAAAATGTATAGTCGAAAATTAAACACTCGGTATCATATTTTATAATTTATGGATATTTTGGAAGTTTGTTCCATACGTGTTCTACTCACATACCGAATCTCAAATTGATATCTAATTGGTGGAATAAAATACAGAGGACCTCGCACAACCCTTGCACCTGTCAAATTTTTCATAAAAATGTCAATATCTCAAAAACTACAAATTTTAGTAACTAGGTTTGTTATACAAAGTGACCTCAGAATTTCAAGTAGAATCCAAAAATGCAAAAATATATAGGGTGTTCCATTTAAAATAACGAAGTTGGCGTCGACTTCCGGTATAACCGGAAGTGCTATGACCTTGAAACAATTTTAGTTCTGTTTCCCCCACCAATTTTAATAACTTGCCAAATTTTCAAATTTTTCAAATAAGTACTTTTCCAGATATCGATCGCGGCGATTCCCGGTGGGATACACTGTACAGGGTGTTAATGAACTTATGTCAAAAATGTAAAGGGTGAAAACAAGCAAAAACTGAGTTAACTGATGTCATAAACTTGTATATATGTTTAAGGCAATAGAAAAAAAGCTAATTAAAAATGTGTTTAAAACTGTTTTGGAACTGCTGAAGTACATTTATTTTAACGCGGCGAGTATTTACAAAAAATCCTGTAACACTTTTTACGAATTTGTAGGTTTCTTATGAAGCCGGACTGTATTCGAAAGTCAGTTTGTAATACATTGTTGTAGTGATTGCTGTGCTGTTTTTCGAAAGTACATTTAATAGTTGATATTTCCAAGTTTTCTTTTGAAAATGACGCATTTATTTAGCAATCGCGAATATAATTTACGGCGAAGCAAACAAAAATGCCCACAGAACTTGTCAAGTGTACCGTGCAACATATCCTGAACGACGCGCCCCCGCAACATTTGTTGCTGTAGCGCAAAGAGGTTTGGACACCGGTGAAGCACAACCGCGTCGAGGTCGGCGACGGTGGCCTAGGTCGACCACTAAGAATCTTAAATGTCGAGGAGGTGATTTTAGATCTCGTCGTAGAAGATCCGCATCGTAGCACCAGAAATATCGTACAGCAAATAAATATTTCGCATCCTGTTGCGTGGAGGACATTACGAGAAGCTCAGTTGTACCCATTTCATATTCAACGTGTTCAAGCACTTACTCCTGAGGATTTTCCACTACGTCGAGGTTTTTACGAATGGTTGCTTCAGGAACATGCAATAAATCATCAGTTTACAGCGCAAATACTTGTTACAGATGAAGCATGTTTCAGTCGAAAGGGTGTACGTAACGTCCACAACACTCACCACTGGACTATTGAAAATCCACACGAAATACGTCGCGGTGCCTTTCAACAACAGTTTACAGTGAACATGTGGGCCGGTATCGTTAATGCCACGTTAATAGGATCTATTGAATTGTCTAGATAATTAGACGGTGCTTCATATCTAGATTTTTTGCAAAATCGCTTGCCGGAGTTATTGGAAGACGTGCCATTAAATGTTCGGCAAAATATGTGGTTACTGAATGACGGAGCCCCGCTCACTTTTTTCGGAGAGTGTGCGGCTTTCTAAATATTACTTTTCCTCATCGCTGGATAGGCCACGGTAACCTAGTTAGATGGCCCCACGGTCCCTGGACCTCACCCCTTTCGACTTCTTTTTGTGGGAATATGTAAAGTGTTGTGCATTCCACGGAAGTTCGTGACACCAACCAACTGCGACATCGTATTGCCGAAGCTTGAAGCTTGTAATACGATTTAATAGGACGTGGCAATGTTGCAATGCGTGCGAGCGAATTGGATACGTTGCGCTGAAGCTTGTGTGCAAGCAAATGGTGGGTACATCGAACTTCTATGAAAATCAGCAGTTCTCAAAGGTGGCTCCTTGCAATTTTGAGTTGTCAGATTTTAAAATTAAATTTTACTCCACAGAAATCCGCGTATTTACCTCATTTGGACATAACGGACATGTGGCAAAAATATTTGATACAAGTTCATTAACACCCTGTATATTCCTAGTTTTATTTCTTGTATGGATAATAGTATCTTGTTCATTGAATAGTATAACTTACTCGAATTTTTCGCTCTATTTGCTAGCTCTAATTAAATTTTTCAAAAATTATTATTTCCAGATTATTTTTGCAAGAAGTTGAAGCAAGTTTAACTTTTCAGCTTCTATTACTGCCTGTCTCTTTTCAATATTTTTGCGTCTTTTTTTTATTCAAATATCTAACGTAAACTGTCATACTATTGTCACAACCTGCAATAAAGTACAAGATGCAAACAAATAATAAACGACAGTTTAGAGAATACTGCTTGGTACTGTTGTAAACCAGAAAATTTTTAATGGTTATCTAACTTAAATTACGAAATTAGCAGTATTATAACTGTTATTTGTGGTCACAATAGAATGCAAAACTAGTTCGTGTAGCGATACTTCTGCGCATAAGCACAGTTGGAAAAAATTCGACAAGTACGACCAGTTCAAAAATCACAGAAAAACAAAAAAGATATTACGTCTAGAAGCTCTAATATACTTTAACCTTAACGATTAAACCATTTAGATACGATATAGCTAAAGGACACTCCGTAGAGATTTGCGTAATATGTGTCTTGAATATATTATTAGTCTAGTTGGGTAATCCATGATTAATCGATGACTGACCGTAACTTTAAGTCTGGTCCCGACCATAGGTTTTGCACAACGTTTTATCTGCGCAGTTCAAGACGTTGCAGACAAGACTTTGCTTGGGGACAGGAAAACTATGCAATTGTAAGAACTGCGCGGAGACGGTACACCGCATGGGAAAACTGAGGCGATGAGCATAGTTATCCACCAACTGCGCAAATAAGTCGGTGCGTGTAGACGTTCACTGCGTTTTGTGATACGTTTCATCATTTGAATAAGTAATTTGTCGCAAAATGGCAGATCTTCGTCAACGTTCCCTTGAGTTTCTTACAGAATCTATTGACTTGTATAAATATTCCCATCTCTTTGGCATATAAAATTAACGGAATATGGTGTCAGAAACAAAAAGAGTTAGGCATACGAAATTTTAATCGAAAAATTTAGAGAGGTTCAAGCTGCAGCAAATAGAGAAACAGTTATAAAAAATATTTATTTTTTTCTGTCTTACAAAATTTGACCGAAGTAAATAAATACAAACATATCTGTACCGTGTGGACGCTCTTGATTTGCAACATTTTCATTCCGTTTTGTGACTGCGCAGGAAAAACGTTGTGCAAAATCTAGCGTTTAGGTATAATTCTAAGAAAAGTACGACTCTATCAATTTCTGTTTTTTTACAAGATAAATCAGTTCTAAAAGTTTGAAACCTCAATATTACACCCTGTATATAATCTAAATATTTAGTCCAGTCGACAGAGGACGAAAAGGAAATAACTTCACAGGAATACTTTAAATAATGAGTACAATAACAGGCTAATTTGCTGACAAAGTGTTTTATCAGAAAAAAAAGTTATTAACAATTTAATCGTGAAAAAAATTTTTTTTAGTAGTTTTCTTTAAATAATTCAGCGGGATGACTTTGTACGAAAAAATGCTTAGGACATGATTTTGTTCGTAATAAAAAATAGCTACAAAATGGCGGTGGTCCGATTACGAAATTTGCAATAACAAAGCCGTGAGATTGAAAAACTTTAAAAAATTGACGTTTTATACCGTTTAATAAAATTTGGGACACGTGGTTTCAATCGAAAGTATTATCTTTGGGATTTGACAGAAACGAATATTGACTTCATCAATTATATTTTTTCCATTTTATTTGAATTTTTTGTATCCTCACAGTAGGCCCAAACTATCGAGTTTGAGACACCCTGTACAGTAAATAACATGTACATGTCTGCCTCTGATGTAAAGCTTCGCATCGATCAATTTATTCGATACGTATCTAGTGGCACCCTAATACCTGACGGCCTGACATGCCGGTGAACAATACAGGTTTTTGTTGAGGGGAGTTGGCCGCGCATTTCATTATCGTGAATGCGTGTGTGAAATAGTTTGATGCTTTGCTTGGTGGAGTGTATGGTACGTGTGTTTATGGCAGTCAGTAGCAGTGTGTATTGTGAGCATAGGGCGGCACACGGCTTATGATTAATAATAATAAATTGATAATATAGATTATTACTGTTTATTTATTTAATTGTTGCCACAAAGTTTCCGTTGTCTAGTTACTAGGTAAGTATTTTTTGCTGGGTAAAAAAAAATCAGATTAACAATCTAAACCTATTTCTAATTCGCGATTATAATTATATGCGGGATATCATTTCCTTCAGGTCTTTTTCCAAGAATACTAACTATATAGTATTACCGCCCCATTAATTTATTTCGCTTAATAACCTTACGTAAACTAAGAACACGATGTAGTGACTTGCATGTTCGGCCACAATTTAGGTCAAATCGAAATAAAGACGAATTTAAGCAGAGCAAAGGCCCCGCATTTCGAATTACGTTTTAGTGAATTGGAAATGAAACTGTTTAAATATCTGACCTGAAAGGTTTTTCAGCTTGTCCAGTAAGAAAATATTGCGGTGGAAAGTTCCTCTGTAATATAGCGTCATTTAATGATAGCCGCCTTCAAGAAAAATAATTGTATACAGTTTATTTGATTATAAAGGCCCCGAGCTATAACTCGGTTACCCATTTTTGGACACTCTGTAAAGTATATATTTTTAACTGGGATGTTAATTTCTTTATACTGACGCACAATTTTTTTTTTCGTCACACTGTAGATAAGTTGTGACGTCATCGATATTTTGTTTTTATTTTCTTCCCAACCATATGAAATTTGTATGCCTTTGCATAACGAAATTTTTGAGAAAAAATGAGAAAACTATCAGCCTTTGACTTTATGACAGTAAAGACAATAAAGTTAAGAAGAATTCTAAAAAATCAACTTCATACATACTAACACACAATTTTAATTATGTATGTTGATAATAATAATGCACTATGATAAAAAAAAATGATTTTAAAAAGTCATAAGTGTTCAATATGACCCCCATCAACAGCTAAGCACTTGTGGATTCTAGAGATAACACCATCAGTCACCGCTTTTGCTATTTCAGCTGCAGGCAATTCATGGAACGCTCTTCGTATTCGAGAAATCAAATTCTCTTTTGAAGCAACGGGTGCAACTTTTTGCTTTATTACATCCCCAAACCTAAAAATCTAATGGAGTGAGGTGGGGAGACCTCACTGGCCAATTCCACGGTTCTAGGCGTCTCGTCCATCTATCTTCAAACATTTCAGTCAGCTGTTGATCGATTTGATTGTGACAGTGAGGTGGAGCCCCGTCTAATTGATACCAACACTTCCTTAGTTGGTCTAAAGGTATATCATCTAGAAAATCGGCCACAACCGTTTGCAAAGCATTGAGATATCTGTCGGCACTTAAATTTTCTTCGTACATATGGTAAGAAAGGTTATCTTTAATGAGACATAAAACATTTACGCTAAATTTATTTTGAAAGTTTATTTCCCGGATAACATGAGGATTTTCAGATGACCACAAATGAGTATTATGTTTGTTAAAAATACCTTCTCTCGTAAATTTTGACTCGTATGTCCATATAATATGGTGCAAAAATTGAGGATCTTCTTGGTATCGCACTAACATCGCAAAATTGTACACATTGCACGGCATGAAGAGCAAAAAGTAGCTTTTTGTATGGATGCATATCATTAGTTCTTAGCATCCTGTGAATGGACGCTCGTGAAATGTCTAAAATCATACTCTGCAGCTCGAGTTGAGAATTCTGGATGAACATTAAAATAGGCTAGCATATTTATTACATTATCTTCATTTGAAATTATTGGTTTTGGTAAAATTCTTTCTGTACAAATTCAACCATTTTGATTGAATTTGATTTGCTAAAATTCTTTTTAACTTTTTTCTGCTCATTGGTGCCAAATTTGGATAAGTTTTATTAAAAACTGTACATGTTCTGCTTATAATCTCATTGCAACGTCCGTGAATGAATAATAAATTTAAAATATCAGCTTTTGAATATGTATTGTTTTCCATTTCTTATAAACACTAAATTAAACTGTCACTGCAAGAGACTAACAACAAATTGACAGTTTAGTTGTTTGTTTTGAAGTTTTGCTAAAAATTCCACAGATATCCTCGCAAGAAATTACATGATTTTAGGTGATTACACAAAAAATAGTAGATAACTTAAAAATTAGAAGAGATAGGTGTAGGGAACCCTGATACCGTTCGAAAGAGAATAAAATTGTGTACCAGAATATAGAAAAACATACAGGGTGTTCCATTTAAAAAAACCGACTTATGAAGGTTTGAAGTTAACGAAACTCGGCATTAAATTTCTAGCACCCTGTATGTAATTAAGTCACTTTGAAAGTATGGATGGGAAGCTTAGGGGTCTAGCTATCCCCCCTATAAATATTGTTGCTTTATCTTTTTTACTATAAAATACACATGGTTTGAAGCTAGTCACTGTTCCACTCCATTTTTTTGAAAAAAATTAAATATCTCGAAAACGGTTAATTTTAAGAATAAGGAAACTTCCCACCTAAAATAACAAGTATGTTGAAGAATTTTTTTAGAGGTTAGAGACAAAGTTGTTACGGTAATTATTATTTTACAAATTTTGCAGGTAATTTGTAAAATTTGTAAACAAGTCTAGAAAAAATCAGAGGCATTTATCTGGAAAATAGCATTAAACATCAATTGTTTAGGTAATGTTTTAATTTCATTAGAGCCAGAATGTCATTTTATTAGCCACTAAATCATTTAATAAGCATGGCTAATACAACTGAAATTAATTTTGTCTTAAATGAACAGATACTGTGCAGCTCTGGAATTTAGTTAGGTCATCTAGATTTGCTTCTATTGTACTGCGTAAGAGACAATATGAACAATGGGATATTGCGTAGAGGAGGAAATGGCCCTGATTACCCTAATCCCTCCTGAACAATGGATGGCGGGTCGCATTTTGATAGTTATATGCAGTAGTATATAACAGTGCTGTGGTGGCAATTGGTTATGCAAAATATACAGGTCTCTCAGCTCAAATCTGCTAAACTAAAAATACTCTTTGATTTTGTGAATACATTTTTTTATTAATAATAATACGCGGTGTCTGAATTCATGCTTAAAATGATTTTCGATAAATATTTGAGAAAGGTAGTACTTTTTACATTACGTGGCAAATAATAACTAACGACAATTTATTTAGCCAAACCTATTGATAAAACTAGTCAAATTAAAAAAAAAATCTATAAATACAGGGTGTAATCGGTTTTATATCCATGAAAGAATACACAGGGCTGGAAATCCACAAGGGCCATCTGCCTTTACATGAGAGCGATAAACTAAAGTAAAGAAATCCGTGCGATGGACAAGGATGGCTATAGTGAAGACGTTTCATAATCTGAATAGTCACGTCCCGTTTCGGGTTAGAAGTGGGAGTGACTATTCAGATTATGAAACGTCTTCAATGTAACCATCCTTGTCTATCGCACGGATTTCTATGACTTACTTTATCACTCTCACGTAACGGCCGATGTACCATGGGGACTTTCCGAACCTGTATATACACGGTGCGGCGTGTATAATCTATACAAATTAAACTACAGCTTCTTAACGATATTTGTAATAGAAAAGTCTTATACGAAAAACTTCTATTTTTGCGTTTTTTTTCGTAAATTAAGTTCATTTATTCAACGAAAATGAAGGCCGACCCTGTGTTATTTATTAAAAACTTTGGAAATGTTTTTATGCTACCAGAGATGCAACCTTATAATTAAATTTAAGTGTGGAACATAAATCCTCTAATATGTTTCATTCATAGATATTTTAATCTTATAATTAAAGTCGGTATAATCTAATACTAATTCTTAACACTAAAAAAAGGTTAGGTTACATTAGCAAAAAATTTGTGCAGTCAACTGATTTTGTATTTGTATTGAATTCATTATTCACTTAATTATTAAGCATCGTCCATCGACCCATCAGTGTTAAGAAGTTCAATTATGGATCAAAATATTTTCTCTGGAACGGTCCTGTCCGTATGCTGTACGATGAGGTACGTGCTGTAGACCAGCCGCGTAAACAAATCGTCGTTGAAAGATAGAAAGATACTTCCCAATTTAAAAAAACTGATATTTTCTTGTTCTAATAATTAATAGTAATTACTACCATAAATGCAGCGCATAATCTAAGGGTTAGTTCTAACCGAAAAGGCAGTTCTTAAAAAAAAAGTTAGTTCTAAAAGTTAAAAAGGCAAGTTGCAAAAGTTGATTATTAGAAGTAGACATCCTTTCTTATTTGTTGTGTAAAAAAATGCGTGTGTTATTTGCACAAATCGAATTTTTCGGGCGCTTTCTATGAGCTAGCATAGGGTGATTGATTTTGGGTAGTTCTTAAAATTCCTTAGAATATCCCCTGCTTAAGGGCCGGTTTCTGAAACGTCAGATATGTGACAGACGATACTAAATGAACGGATAAATGGCAAAATTAGTTTCTGAAACATGAGATAAAAGTTATCTATTCAATAACTTATTAAAAAGATATCTCACTGTTATTGATGAGTTATCTATTCAATAAATTATCTGGCACATGCTGTTTCAGTGTTTATTCATTTGAAATTGCAGTTTTACTCCGTTCAGAAGAATATTTTAAAATTCTATACAGGGTGTTACAAAATTCGCGGACACGGACTGTGGGATCATACTAAGCTACATAAGGTGATAAAAAAGTGTCTTTATGATTTTTCAATCAGACTAGTATTTTTAGAGATATAGCAGTATCAAATATCCAAAAATAATAAAAATGTATATTTATAAATTTCAATTTTCATCATTAGATAAATAATTACGACAAACGCGTTACAACAATTGTTCAAAATTTCGACCGTCTGCTATTAAATATATTTAAACACATTGTGCTACTGCTCTAATGTTATTTGCTGTAGTGATTGAAATAGGCGGTTCTGCAATTCATTCAAATTTGCCACTGGTGTTCTGTACACCAACGTTTTTCGGAAGCCCCAAAATAAAAAACCACCTGGCGTTAGGTCTGGAGAACGAGGTGGCCAAGCAAATGGACCGCCTCTGCCAAGCCAACCGCATTGCTTCACCTGCACGATTATTTGAAGCTCCGAAAGCCATCTGCTGATGGATCATACTATTAATGATTTGAATAATTGTGGCCTAATATTTTGCAGTTTGCATTGCTGTACTCTAACGATGTCAAAGTATTGATTAATGCTTTCTGAATTGTCACTAATTGTTATAGTGCTGTGTGTTTCAAACAATACAACAAATAACGCCAGAGATGTTAGGTACGCAACTCCGTTGTTCGAGCTGTAGCACAATGTGCTGAAGCATGTTTAGAAGCAGGTGGTGGAAATTTTGAACAATTCGTTTGTCATAATTTTTTATCAAATGATTAAAAATTGATAATTTTTATTATTTTTGGATATTTAAAACTGCCGTATCTTGAAAAATATAGGTCTTATTGAAAAATGATAGACATTTTTTTATGACCTTATCTAGCTTAACATGATCCCAGAGTCCGTGTCCGCGAATTTCGTAACACCCTATATACCTATTGGGTGTTCTCTAAGTAACTACGGTCAGTTACTACAAGACGTAATTCCTTGCGATATTTTAATAAAAACGTTTATATATGAAACGTTTATTTTCCAAAATACGAAGTGTTGAAAACATAAAAAAATAAGTACTTGCAAATAAATCTTGAACGATCAGTGCTACGTTGTCAAAATGTTTAGATAATTTACTAACTCAACATTTTGAGAATGTAGCACAGATCATTCAAGATTTATTTGAATGATCTGTGATGTATTATAAATATCCTTGCCATAATCAAAGTATCCATAACCCTTAATTTGTACGATTGTTTAACTGTGAAGTTAGATGTAAGGGATGTCCAGCCACTGAATAATAGTTATCGATCAGATAACTATCTATTTGCAATTTATCTGTCAGTATTCTTTCAGAAACTCTTTGGAAATTATCGGTCTGATAACTTTACCAAACAGATAACTATCCAATAGATAACAAAATGTATCGGAAACTGGCCCTAAATGCATTGTTCGCAAACAAAACCAGATCCGTAAGCATCTGTAGTTGCCAGCTGGGACAAAATGAAATAAAACTTACTATTTCTAGAGAAAATGTTGAAATTAATCCCCATTAACGCGAATGGCACCGACGCACCCAATTTTGGCGAATATTTTCCCTAATTCTAGGTATTCCCCTAATTGTATCAGCAGTTTCAAGTATACGGTTTCGCAATTCTTCCACCGTAGCAATTGGAATGTTGTAAACTAATAACTTCAAGTGACGCCAAAGATAAAAGTCAATTGGAGTTAGATCGGGTGACCGAGGTGGCCACGGTACAGAACCAAAGCGTCCAATCCATCGCTGAGGAAACAATTCAAAAGTGTCGTTACTTCTCGAGTACTGTGTGGAGGAGCCCCATCTTGAAGATAAAACATGCGTGCCCGAACTTGTAATGCCACATTGCCATCGTCCAATAATTCAGGCAACCGGTTCTCCAAAAATTTCCAATTATTAATTCTTAACTTGTCGCTATTTTGTACTTTAGATTTTCTGATTTATTTAATCACGGCAATACAATTTTTTTATCATATAATATATAATTATTATATATAATTATTTGCATTTCCGCAACTGCAAATTGGTACTGTATTGTTTCTCTAATTTTATCTTATTTGCAGATTCCGTTTATGAATTTCTTACTTACATTAATTTTTTTCGAATAACTTTACTTTATTAACGTTTTCTGTTTATAAAATATTTTTTTTACCATTCTATTTTACATAATTTACTTTGCAGTATAGAATGCATAAAATGGTTTTAATAAAATACAAAAATAAGATGTTTTCTTTTACTATAGCAGAGGTTTACAAATACAAAAAATTATATAAACACATCTGGTTTCAGCTAAAGGAAATTTCACCCCGGAGAATAACGTAGTACACTGAAATTCTCTTTGAAATGAGGCTGGTCTTACCATACGCGGATTTTCATGAAACCATATATTATGAATACTGTGGAAGTTTATTGCTTCAATCCTTGTAAATTATATCTCGTCAGTCTACAAAATTTTATTTATAAAACAAATATTGGACTTGCTGAAAATGAAACGAAATACGAAAAGTACTTATACATATTTCTATCTCTGTTAAGCATTCTTTGATCAACTGACTTTTAAAACGATTCGAGTTCTGTGCTAGATTCCGCCCTATTCCAAATTCTGCAAAACGTGGATGTGTATCACTGAATACCTGTGGACTTAGAACACTTCTGTCACGAAGACGTTTTCTGTTTCCTTTACTATAGCCCACAGAATTGCCATCACAAAAACCACGTACTAAATGTAAATTCGTAAATCGATATAAAACAATCATGTAGTCAACAGCCTTCCTGTCTGGGAAGGTGTAGACAAATATTGCTCCAACTTTTCATCTCCATAAATTATAATTAGGTATTGCTTGAGCCCAGATATTTTTGACAATTTTATAAATATTAAATATACCTAATAATTATAACAATTTGTGTATCTGCAGAATGGAGTATAATGTGGTTTATTTTTGTTTTTTTTTAGTTGCTAAACATATTGGTAGAAAATGTGGAAGTATTAATGTTTTATACACAAAAACTTACCTACTGTCGAAATACTGGTGCTAATATGCTAGAAGTAGATCACATTACCTGAAAAAAGAAACAAAATATTATCGCTTGTACCAAAAACTTTTTACTAAATTATCTATACGACAAAAATGATTCATATGGAGCAAACTAACCGCTTGTAGATCATCTTTGCGGTATCTATCACGATATAAGTAGGATTAATCCCAAGTAGTGTGATATATCCAAGATGCGTATCTACTACGCAGATCATTGTGGAGTGTTCTGCAGCTAGATCTTAGCTTACATTCATAGATTTAAAAAAATGACTTTCACCAGGTTATAAAACAGGCAAGCAGTTTACAGAGATGCCCACTGAATTGTATTTCAAGAATTTTAAGAAATTATAAATAATTAGATTATGGTATCTACACTGAAAGAAATGGGCTTATTAAACTATTTATCTAGAATAATGTGTATAGCGCATATTAAAACTTTTATAACCAATATACAACTTTTATTAAAAAAAAGCAATCATCTCCATACTCATTATTCAATCAGTTTAACTGGAAGGTGCTTAATACAGCTTATGCATCTATGAAATAAAGGTTATAATGAATTACTTATATACATTATTAGGTGTTATAGACTTTATATTCCAATTGTATAGAAGGGAAGATTTGGTGTATAAAGACCAGTATCCGAATTTGTATATAACAATTGTATTAACAGAATTATTCGTTCTTATACTGAATATGTTTCCGTTTTTAACGTGTAAAACGCATCTTATAATGGCTAAGTGATCGTCACCTCTCGGTGCATAATCGGTTATGATCGTTGTTAAGTTATACGAGGGTTGCCTTTTATATTTCGGGATTAGAGAACAAAAACAAATATTAATCAATGAAAATCACTTTATTGTTTTTCAAAATATTCCCCATGAAGATCTATACACTTTTGCATGCGTTTGAACCAATTGTCGAAGCACTTTTGCCACTCTGATTGAGGTATCTCCAAAACATGCATTATGAATGCAGCAACCGCTTCTTCAGGTGTCGAAAAACGTTGACCTCTCAGTTTGTTTTTTACGTACGGGAATAAAAAGAAGTCATTCGGTGCCAAGTCAGGACTATACGGCGGATGACTCATCAAATCGATGTTTTGGGTGCTCAAAAATGCAGTTGTTTGAGCCGATGTGTGAGAGCTCGCATTGTCGTGGTGAAGAGTGATCCGTCTTCGGCGGTTGGTTTTCCTGATTTCTTGGAAGACAACTGGCAAACAAATGGTTGTGTACCACTCAGAATTAACTGTTCTGCGTTGTTCTAGTGGTACGGTTGCGACATGTCCAGTTTTTTCGAAAAAACAGGCGACCATTTGCTTGGAAGTGCTTCGTGCGCGAACAACTTTTGTTGGATTTGGCTCATCTTGAAACACCCATACAGTCGACTGCTGTTTACTTTCGGGCTCATACGCGTAAATCCACGATTCATCACCTGTCACGATGTCATAGACGTGTTTCGAAGCACCGCGATCGTATTTTTTGAGCATTTCTTTCGACCAATCGACACGAGCCTTTTTTTGAGCGATTGACAAATTGTGTGGGATCCAACGCGAACAAATTTTTTTGACAGTCAAATGTTTATGCAATATTGAATGTATGCTGGTCCCACTAATGCCTAAGGTTGTCTCAATCTCACGATAGGTCACATGACGATCTTGCAATATCAGTTCGCGCACAGCATCAATGGTTTTCGGAACAACAACTGATTTTGGACGACCTTCACGAAATTCGTCTTGGAGTGAACTACGACCACGATTGAATTCACCATACCATCGATAAACACTGGTCCTTGATGGAGCTTCATCGCCAAAAATTGAATTAAGTTCATCCATGCACTGTTGCTGAGTTAATCCACGTCGAAAGTTGTAAAAAATAATCGCACGAAAATGTTCACGATTTAATTCCATTTTTGGGCCGACATGAATCTTTTAAGTTACTGTAAACAACACAAATAGCGCTCGTATGTCAAAACGTTCTGAGTACGTATAACCTCAAAAATGTCAAACTTTACGATAGAGCTGTCAGTTGCCAGATTGCAACACTAGGGTTGCCAAATCCCGAAACATAAAAGGCAACCCTCGTATTTATAGTCTTGTAATAATAATCATATGTCAGACCCGAGAGCGAAGTGCGCCGACTCAATAAGAAACCTGGCTATTCCAGCCACTGATTTACGCACGAGCTCATCCCTTCTACGATTTAAGTAGCATGCTATGCATGAAGCAGAACGGTACTCAACTATCTTATACAGTCCACTTTTATTGTCCATCATTGTCAAAATAAACTCACAAAACCACAACGTCTTTATTATCTTTACTCAAGAAGAGAAAATACAACAATCGTAAAATTTCCGACAGTCCGCTGTGCATCGACTTACACACGTCTAGTTTGATGAAAATGGACAGTATATGCACATGTTTTGTGGGATACATGATCATATCGCGTTGTGTGAAATGGAAAATTATTATGTAAGTATCTAACTGTTTTATGGCTTGTAATTGTTTTGTTTTTTCAAATGTAAATCTTGTCTAAATCTTAAAAATTATTATTTTGTAGGTCCTATTAGAAATCGCTGATGTTAAGTTTTACATAAGATGGAGGAACAGAAGGTTAACGGTGACAAAGAAAAGCATGGGTATAAAGTCAATCAACCAGAGGAAATAAAATTATATGGAAAGAAGCTCAACCTTTCTGGGGATGCTTCATTCTTAAGGTGGAAGAGTTATAGTGCAAATTCTCATGTAATACAAGAAAATACGGGTGCATCGTTGCTAAGAAAATAAACTGGACAGTTTTGGGAGCGATTTGTCATCATTTTTAATGCTTAAAAGTATGTTTTATGTATGTTTACATTAGAACCTTAGCTTGTAATTACAGTTATCCAATAAAATTTCTGAAAACTTAATATGACATTGTTTTAACTCATACAGAGTATACAACAGTTTAATACATTTATTATTATAAAACTTATAACCAGTACTAGATGTTCTAATAACGATATGGAACACTTTAATAACAGCTATTGCTATTATTTCGTAAAGGGTATAAAAACGTTGTATACTAGTTATACAATAATTTAATAAAGAATAAGGTTTATAGTCACTATACAACTGTGCTAGCATTACGCGTTTTATATCCAATATTCACCTGTTTAACTGTCACATATAGTATACAATGGTCTTATAATGGTATATAGAATTCTAATAAAGAATAAAACGCATTTCTTTCAGTGTAGAAATCATAAAATCGTTTTTAATGTGGACACCTTGGTATGTAGACGCACTGAATTAATAGGATGACAAGATAATTCAATTTGACAGCAAAGATATCGACTAACATTATTATTTGAAATGGTGTCATAAATTATTGTTTTGTATGAATGCCAAATTTGACTGCAACAAGATTTACCGCATTCAGCAGGTCGCAGCAAACCGCAGAAAACCGCAAAATATACAATTTATTTTACATAATATCGAAAAATATATTTTTCGCAAAAAAGCAGATCGTTCTTAATTTCATTTTGGAAAAAACTGTACTATATTTTAATTCTAATTCTGTGTTCTTATAGATCACTATGCTAAATTGAAAAAGAACACTGATATTGTTTAACATAAATATTAGGTAACGATGTCCAAACCATATTTATTAAAATAATTAATGTAATTTCTAGAAACAATATTTGAAGAGACTAGAAATAAAAAAAAAGTCTGAGTCACAAAATCATTAATCTGAGGCAATTCGCGAATTTATTATTATTTCAATAGAAACATCTGTTTAGTTCAGATAGTTTTATAGTTACTGACGAGTCATTAAATCCTCTACTTTGAAATTAGCAAAAAATATCACAGATTTGCTTCTATCTTCTATTGTTTTGCTCGTCCTACTTTGTTAGTTGTAAAGGGCTACTTAATTTTCACTTTTTGAAAATTTTCTTTTTCGGTACGTTCTTTGGATCAATTATTATTAATCCAAAGAACGTACCGAAAAAGACTTATATCTACGATATTAACTTCTAAAATTAATGTTTAGTCGTTTAGTAATTAAACAATTGCAATAAAACAAACGAAATTAATTAACATATACCTGGAACAACAATTTTATGGTCAATCGAATCGGCCTTTGGCACACATGTTGGGCTTTGTATTGACCGTTCGGAAATTAATTTTTCCGTGTTAGACCTTTATTTTACAGTTAACGAATTGGTGAAATATGACTTTAAATAACCTTAAATTGTAGGTAATTTAATTGCCTACAACATAAAATAGCTAATTTCCGATAGGTCGTCTCGATTTTTATGGTCAATAACAAAAGTGAAATTTTGCAACTTATTTACAATTTGCCAACTCAGCTTCACTTCTTTCAAGTTACTTTTTGATATTATCAGTCTACATACTCGCACGCTTCCCCATTATAAAGTGCAATAAAATGTCTACTAATATTTTCTTACGTTCAAACTTTAATTCGACTGGAATAATTGTCTAATGGTTAATAAATAGTAGTGGTATTTAGAGCGCATGCATGAATTTCAGTTGTTTCCGCAGATACTTCGTTCGATTTTTTTAGTTCCTGTTGCTCATAAAAATCATTAAGCTTACTTGTGAACAGCCTAATATTCCTCAATAGTTGCAGGGATTAATTCACTGTTTTCAAATGATTCATTTTCAATGGTGAATTCAGTTTTGTGTAAATTCGTTTATTATTATCCTTATTATTCTTTATTATTGTTATTGTTATTTTTAGTGTTACTACTATTATTATTATATTCCATTCCTTCAGATATTTATTTTCATTATAAAAATATATACATACTTAATATACTTTGTTAAAAACGTATATTTATTTACATCGAATACCAAAGTTTCATTGTTTATTAATAGTTGACATCTAAATTAATTGAAAAGTATTAGCTATTTATGCATCAAGCACAATTACGTTTATTATTTTGAATAGTGCTTTGATTGTTGGAGGGATATACGATGAGTGAATTTATGTGTTGAGGAGATGCTTGGTCTACATATTGTAATACACAATTATTATTACAAGGTGGTTTAATAAAAATAACATTGCTTCTTTCATAAGAAAATCATCTTTATCTTTCACATTTATGTTGTATAAATTATTAATAAATTTTATATTTTTATTTGCCATATAGATATGTGTGCCATTTTTAAAAACAATAGTTATTTTGTGTGAAAGATTTTGTATATAAAACCCAGAATCAAAATGAAGATTGTTAACCGGTCTATCAATCTTTCATTATTATCATGATTAAAATATGAAATATGAAGAAGGGGCCATTGCGTTTAAAAACCATGTTTAATGCGGCCTTCCAAAACACCCTGTATTGCTATGAATTCATAACATTTAAAAAATTCCTTAAGGCGCTTCAATAAAATTATTTTCTATCTGTATGGCATAGGAGTAATATAATCACTATTGGCCCGCCTTGTAAAGAAAACTGATGGTGACTTTAAGGTGTCCAGCACTGTACCTAAAGCTTATTAATGAAATGCAACAATTTGTAAATACTTTGAGAAAACATTTTAAAATAATATTTTGAGCATTAGACAGAGAAAAATCATAGCCCTGTATTTTATACTACCAAACATACATATAAATGTAGGTTGACCAAAATATATAATAGGTATAACTTATCCCGCAAAGGGGCGCCCACTTACCCCTTTAATTCACACATTTTTCTATTCAATATTGTTGCCTGAATTTTGTTACCTGTGGCTTTTGGGGTCACTAATTACAAACCTGCAGTCCTAATCCAGAAATTCCTAAATAAAAGATGGCGAATCCGATATAACTGATGAATCTGAAAAGCATTAAAAATTTGAAGATTATGGCTAAAACTTGTTACTCGATAGTTCTCAAAGTCGCCAATCACGAATATAAGGTTTTAATTAGGAAATTCTTAAATCCAAAATGACGAACCCACTTTGGTGGATTGAAAAGTACCATAGAATTTACCCCAAATGCGTTATGAAGCTTAAAAAAAATTTGTGTAAAAAGAGCATTCGAAAAAGTTTGAAATTCTGTAAAAAGTTTTTAAAATGGTGTTCATTTAGTCAGTTTTTCATTCTGAGTGACTTTTCTGGTTAATAAAATCATATTTCTTTTTAATTTTCAAAGCTTGATTTTACAAATTTGAAATCATGATAAATTTTTTTCACAAATATGCAGGGCTGAATCATGGAAGGCCACTTTTCATCGCCAAAATTGTTTGTTCTTTGCAAGAGTAATTTCACCTATGCCGCTGTATATTGGTTTTGATCGAATAAAACATCCATACGATAACGATTTCATAAGAATATAAGAAAATATTAATTTTATATCTTAACATTCAACTGAGCTCTTTTCAGACTGAAATCAATACAATAGTTACTTATATTTCAATGCACGGATGGTGCAGACAGAAAGCAATACCAGAATCCTGAAAATTTAAGCCCCTGAAGCAGTTTATCGATAAAATAACAGAAATGACGTCAGACGTTTGCAGCAGCAGGAGGCGCCAGTGCAACATATATTGTAATTCACTGCCTCTCGGGCAATTGCTAGGCTTGTACGCATCCACTTTAAACTACCCAATTTCTAAACTTCCATACTTCATTTGTAAATTGCTCCCTTGTTCGGTTCCGTCCAACTCCCTACACATCCAGATAAATATATGCTTAACGGAACCGTAGACAAAAAAGGAAAGGCAATATTGTCACATTTTATTGGGATATATTTATTGTGTCCTCTTTGTTTGTTATCCACAAATACATCTGCATATATCTTTTGTAACCCAGACCAGAAAGGGCTTCGGCAGGATTTAACATACAGAAAGCCTTGTTTGGGGATACAAATAATGAACAAAAAACTTGGAATACCTATACATGATTAAACAACTTGGAAAACTGGGAAAATATTATAGTTAAAAAAATTGTAGTGTTGATCTAAGGAAATGTGAGCGATTATTTGAAACAATTATAATCTAATTGAATAAAATGGTTTTTTTTCATAAAACATTACGTTCTATGTACACTGTGGAAAACCGACCAATAAGAAAATTTTGCTAGGATAATCAGTATTAGGATAGGAATTTGTTTTATTATATTATATTTGTTTTATTATAATATTATAATACATTTAATAAAAAAACAAATATAACAAGCGTTCAAATAAAAACGTGGTCGAAGTTGGCTCTGACACATTGGACGTAGGGAGTAGCTTATAGCGACCAACTTAACCTCATTTCTCAACGAGCTGTATAGCAGCTGTCAGTTTCAATAACGTTAATGACTATATAACTTTATTTTAAAGAATAATCGTGATAACAATAACAAACAATTAAAGGAGCTGCGGAAAGTGTCCCCCTCCTTGTTATAACAATAAATTAAAGCAGCTGCTGAAAGTGTCCCCCTCCTTGTTCCAAGCACTTTTCACACCTGTTCCTCAAAGAATTAAAGACATTTTCTAAGATGCTCGGGATATTGTTAATTTCACGAATCTTGTCTATAAGTCGAGCCTGCAGATGGTTTAAATCAGGAATAGGCAGTTCAAAAATAGTGTTTTAAAGGTAAAGCCACAAAAAGAAATCACACGGCGTAATATCACATGACCTCGGTGGAAATTCATGTTCAGCATTGAGACTTATTAGTCGATTTTGGAAAACTCCCCTCAACATATTCATCGTCTCGCCTGCCGTATGTGCCCTTGCGCCATCTTGTTGAAAGATCTTGTTTCTTCCAGCTGGTTAACAAAAGGAGCGATAATTTCTTCTATATACCTTTGCGCAGTAAAAGTACCATTAAAAAAAATAGGTCCATAAATCCTCCTTCGATTGAGAGCACACCAAACTCCAATTTTTTGAGCGTGACAAAAATGTTATCTGGTTTTTCAGAAGACCACATTCTCATATTCTGTGAGTTTACGTAACCACTTAAATGAAACCAGGCTTCATCAGAAAAAAAGGTGATATTATGAAGTTCACCGTAGTTGTTTAAAAACGCATTCACAAAATACAGCCCGTCGCGGAAAATCAACTTCATGAAGTTCTTGCTGACAAGTTAAACGATAGGAGAACAAACGCAAATCTTTTTTTAACACTGTGTGGCAGGTACCGACTGATACTCCCACCATTTGTGATAAAACAAGTACAGAAGTTCTTGGCGCATTTTCCATTATTTGTTGGACATTTTCTTTTAATTCTTCAGTCCGCTTTTTAGGTCGGCCGCTTCCTTATTTTCTTGTTACACTGCCCGTTTCACGAAAAACATTAACACAACGCTGAACTGCACTTTGAAAAATTTTGTACTCAACAACGCCGGGAAATTGATTTTGAAATTCTATGAAACATTCCTCAATAGAATACTTCCATATTCCATCAATCTTGCGTCCATTTCTAAAGTAGGACTCTATGATAAACACTTTTTGTTCTTGAGAAAACACCATTTTAAACGCTTTTTAAAACGAAAACATTCGTTTAAGTTCATTTGCTATACGCTACGCCCTACGTCCAAATTTTCAGAACCAACTTGACCACGTTTTTATTTGAACGCTCGTTATAACAGTAAATTTAGAAATTTTTTATATGAAAATAAATAATACTTTTAATTAATTTAATTCACCTCTGTTTCAGATTACACCCACCATGGTTTATGCTTAAAAAGTTTGAATGCCGCTTTGATTCAGTTCAATCCATATTTCAAGATCCATGGTTATTGGATTAATCAGATGATCTTTTAATTATATAGGGTGTTATATAAGTACGAAATATTTTAGGGGGTGGTTGCCGAAGTTATTTTGTGAAAAAAAGTACATATGAACGTAGGTCGAAATATGCTTCGTTTTCTAGATAAGGAGTGTTTAAATTTTAATATTTTATTTATTTTTATTAATGATTTTAAAGAGTTTTAAAGATATTTGGAGGGATAAATGTGCACTTTTTGGGGTGATCCGAATATTTCTACTTGCACCAGTGGCGTTCGTGCGAGAATGCCACAACCTTTAAGTTTTACTCGAAAATCAGGCTTTTTTTCGGAAAAGACGAATCCGAAAATATCATAGTTGTTACCGTAAAGCAGTGGCGTACTATTTTATTTAGAAAAATATGCCACCGATACTCTGTATCTCCTCCACTGGAGCATGTAAATTTTAGGAAAAGCCCTCAGACTTTGAACAATGTTTACTTAAATACATGTGCCCAATTTCAAATTATTTCACACACGAGTTTTTAAATTATTTAAAAAAATTTTAAATATTTTTTGAAGTTTAACACCCTGTATCTTTTTAACGAAGCGTCCTATATAAAAACTTCATTACCTTAAAATTCACCAAAGAATACGAGGTTTCATTTTCGGTAACCATTTGTGAATCACCCTGTATAATCATAATCACCAGAGGATTTAGGGTGAAATAGACTTAAGTTGTATATTACAGGTGAGATCATAATTATTTAATCGTTTTTCATATTCCTGTCTACCTGTAATTACCTAATACACCATGTAGATATTGAAAGGTATACTGGATTAACATGACCACTGAAAATTGGTTGTTTTATTAGAGTACCTACCTAATTTTGTACATAGAAACAACATTAATTTTACACTACACTATCGTTATAGTTTAAAATTTTGATGATCCCACCACACCTTACTCTTATTTTACACGTTACACCTTATACTCTACACCTTATTAAACACGTATACGTTTGGTAAACTGTCCTTTTGACACCTTGAGCGGAAAATCGCAAACACGTGAATAGAGCAGAAAAAACTACTGTTTGATATATTAAATAAATGTGTGGACTAGAGTATGCAAAACAATTATTTATGCATGTTTTATTTTGGGTTTGTTACCTATTACATCTACTATACTGTATAAATTTTTTATTTTTCTCTCTATTTATTTTGCCACCGTGAAATAAAAAAAAATAACAAAATTATTCTTTACTCGTAGAAAATTTGCCACAAATATGTAACTTCAGACAAATGTGTAATTCTTATTTTATCCTTTATATTAATGGTGCAATGACGAATGTCTATGTAAATATAAAACCTTAGCTTTGTTAAACAAATGAATAAATAGATAAATAAATACATGAGTATTGAAAAAGTGTAAAAGTTCCCTTCTTGTAATATCCTCGTTTAATTTTATTTTTGCTAGAAACACATGTTCATTCCTTTAAATGTTTAAAATATCGATACACTATTAATGTGTTGTAAAAAAAGGTTTATTTTTTGACGCACCATTTTCAATTTTCTTGTAAAGATATCTAAAAGTCGTTCAATCAATACATAAACAACATAATGAACAGGCAGCCAAGAGGAGTGGTGGTTGAAATGCCGTATAATGATGTTAATAATACCTCATAAGATTCTATAATGCGCCTTCAATCACCCTGAAATGGTCTTTTTGTTGACATAACAGTTCCTTATATTGGCACACCATTTTATTTATGTTCGAAAAGCTCTGACAATGCCCCCCTTTATACTTCAAAACTATTTCATTATTTTTACAATATTACTGAAGAGTAACTTTTTTCTTTTCAGATAGATAAAAATTTTTTAATTTTTCATAAAAGATTATTTCTGGATAAAATACGGCAGTGCTGCTTAGTATCCATCAGTTATTACAGTATATGTCCGTATTATATAAAATAGTGTCGATGTTAAATAAACAAATTTATATAAAAAGTATATTTTAAATTAATGAAAAAATTTCACATTCCAAAAATTAAACTGGTTATTTCTGTCACACTAGAGAGGAATAGAAGTTTTAAATTTAAAATCAGCCTGTTGCGTCAAAGGATTAATCAATTGACTGATTTCTAATAAACGTGTTTTCTTTAAATTTTGATAACTCCTGAATATTCTCAACGATGAGGTAAGTAGCAACATCATATGATATACTTTATATATCTGTGGAAGATATATCACATTTGAAATTCAGTAATTTTGAATACGAAACGAAAATAAGTTTTTCGAGACAACTTGTCATGTGTTATAGTGATAATGTACGTGCAAAATGTAATCGTGATCAATTATCAACATTCTCGATGTGAGATATTTTATTTTTTATAGTCAGGCAAAATTAAATTTAGAAAACAACTGGTAGTTTTAGGCAATTATTTAAATTTTTTTCAATGTGGCATAATTTCATTTCCTTGATTTATGTTAAATCAAAAAGCTTTAGTCTAAACCCATTGCTTTCGAGATACAAGGTGTTTTAAAAGTATTACATTTAGGTACATTACATTTTTTTAATTATTAATGTGAAAATTGAAGTGAAAATATTCTAATGTAATCCTATATTTATGTTTATGCTTACGTTTACGTTTACGCTGACACTTGCGTTTGCCCTTACACTAGCACTTGCACTTACACTTACAATTATATTTATATTTACATAATTATATTTTATTTTTAGTTTATTTCATTGACATGAGAAACAATGCCTAAAAAATGAAGAAGTTAACCCCCTATTATAGAGGTCAACTAAATCACCAAAATATCAGCTATCCTTGTTGCTACCAATCCGTATATTATGACTACATTTTCGTGCTTAAAATGTCCTTGCGTAGACAATGTACACCATGTGAATCCGTGAATATTGAAAATTCAGTCTAAAGTTAGATTAATTTTCAAAATAATTTGCTACGTTAAATATCCAGGGTGATTCAGAACTTATCAAAGAAAAAATTTTGGATGTACTCTTACAAATACAACAACAAGGGCATTTCGAAAATGATTTAAAAATACACTTCTGCACGGCACTGGAAACTGGTCCAAAGTGTGGAATAAATAGAATTTTATAGCACCTATTTTATATCAGCAAATTCAACAACTGCTTTTGCCCGTATTGTTATTATTAATCAATAATAATTTGGGGTTTTAATTAATAAAATAATTTGGCATACCTAATGTTATGTTTCACCATAATACAAATGTTGTCTTGCTTCACCATAAATTAAAACGAGATCCATCAACTCCGAGTTGCTATACACGTAACCCATTTTTGACACTAACTACTAAAAAACTATTGTAAATACTATCGCAATGACGCTAAAGACTACAGTTGTCCAGCGATGTAATGCTTGAAAGTACTACAACTTCAATATTTTTTTTCTCGGAAACTCCATTTTTCATGCCGCATCTATTCCCAAATTTTGTTGGATAAATTGTGAATCACCCTGCATTACCTACATTAGAATTGCCGTATATATTGACGAAAACAAGCAACCAAGAGATGGCGTTGTTTTTGTTCGATTAATAAGGTAAACAAATCATAATTTTGATTATCGTGGACATGATTTGTATTTCATATTTCTGCGTTACTGTACTTTGCTACTCTGTTATTGGATTTTGTATTACGATGCTCGCCCTCAGGTTTCTGTAATTTTTAGATACCGTATTTGTTTAAAGCCGGACTTACCTACATAAAATCGTGTCATGCATCTGAGATTTGATGTAGGTATGTATATTAAGATCTTTGCCTTACAATTTCCATGACGCAGTATGAAATTATTTATAGGAAATATTGAGAAATTGTCACACATGTGGTTGCGTGTTTGTTTGTAGAATGTATATCAGTGACACTTTGCCATATTTGCTTACCAATTTATCTGTATTTAATTTAATTTTTCATGTCTGCAAGTTCATTGGAAAATTAAAACGATAGTTCCCACATGTATGTACGTACTTGTTGCACTGTGTCGCTGAACAATATATTTTCGACTCGGTACTGCTCTTCATATTAAAAATAAACTACCTTTAGTAATTTATATTTTATTTCAAAGCAATTCAAAAATATTTCCAAGTAGACTTAAAAATATTCAAACATAAATGGATAAAACTAAGAGCTCCCTGTTAAAGTGATTTTAAATTAAAATAACAAATTTTAGATAGAAGCCACATCGTTGTTCTCACTAATAACTGTCACTGTTTACGTGTAGATAATGATGTATTCTAACACTCCATACAAGAAAAAAGTTGCTAATGACAGTTCTATATTTGACCGTTTTTTCTTTAAATCAATATTAACTATTGATTTATACCAGTGGCATTCAAGCAATAGAAAATTTGTATTGGATATGAAAACGAATCAATTACTATTAATTAGCGATAGCTCCGTCTGCGTCGCACACCCGTCTCGATAGGGCGCCGATTTCCATGCCCTAAGGCTTTTCCCGCGGGGCGCGCGGGGGGTGGCGGCCGGGCCAGGAGGACCCGGCCTTCCTTTCTTCGTGGTTTAGGGGTGTTTCGGCGGAGGTTCGTCCGCTCCTTCCCGGAGATTTTTCCGGTTTTTCCGGGGTTCCTCGAGGGGCGTGGCCCATCGACGCACGTAGAACATACCGGGAACGCCTCTAAATGTCACTCGGAGGGTCGATTTTCGGGACCTGAAACTTTTTTTACGGGGCGATTCTGCGGTTCTCTTCGCTACTAGGCCCGACTTTCGTCCTTTCTTCCTCCTTTAGGCGTAGTTTCGCGGCGAATTTTCCACTCCGCGACGCCGAAATTTGCTCTTCAAAAAGGCTCTGCACCGCCAAATCCCTCGAAATACCCGTCTTTTTGCTAATGCCCGGTTTATCTCGCCGAAAACGCCGTTTTCGCGTCGCGATAATTTTTTTTCCTCGCTCTGCGGCCCACCCCTTCTTGCGCGAGAACGAAGCCCTGGCCTTTCTCTGGGCGTACGGACCGCGCCCGAGGACCGACGAGGCCACATTTGGCCCCCCGAGACGCCTCTTCAACGGCGCGTCGCCACGATCTCACTCTTTCATATCTCCGTCAACTTTTTTTAGGTCAAATGTAACTGAATTTAAGACCGGCATTAGCGATATAAAATTTGTGCATTCCGCCATAGGCGTCTCTTTAGTCAGGTGAAAAGAGAACGTACTTTCCGCGGCTCTAACGAGACGTTCGCGGAGTTTTCGCGGCCGAATTCTTCACGAGTGACGTCACGATACCTTTCCCTTTCCGCGAAAAATTATATTCGGCCCTCACAGTAGCCCCGGAGGGTCGTAAGCGATGGTATTAAACCCTTAAATAAAAAATTTTGCGAGTTTATGACAGCCGATGACAGCGGTAAAACTGGTGACAGTTCGATGTGACAAGATGGCCGCCGCCCGTTGTTCGTAGGAAAAACGGAAATTTTCAACTTTATATGCGCCGATTTGTGTAAATCGCGCTAGCGGAGGCCGTTTTACGTCGTATTCTTTGGTATTGTATTGCTTTTATATAGTTTTTTTCCCAAGAAGAAAATTACGTTGGACAGGCGGGTTACTTGGCCCCACGAATGCCGAGACAAACCTTGAAGACCTTTATCTACTTTTCCCATGGTGCATAATCGAGCCTGTTAATTCTGTGATCTGTCAAATCCAATCTTGACATCGAGAGAAGTACCAAGTACATCACCAAGTTTAACTACCACATACTGGAATAGAGATATTTGATGTGGAGTCTCGAAGCATTCTTCAGCCCTGGAAGCCACCAGTGATTACAGTGATAAAACAACGAGTGCTCTTCGTAAGTACCTGCTACTTATAAAATTGTGAAACGTGTTCTACAGTCAGAAGATTTTATATCCCCTCTGCCACAGTAACTTTTTAGTAAGTAGTACAATATAATCTGAACACAAGAGGAATTTTCACAGCCAAACAAACAAATACGTACTGAATCGTATGTCTATACACAAAACAATATAAATATAAATTTGGCTGTTTTTTGAAGAGATACTGCGGTGTGTCTTCCAGAGGCCCTTCGGTTGAATATTAAATTTCCCTGTGTTTAAAAAAGTTTCGCAAGTGCAATGTAAAAATGTTATGGAAAAGTGAAACGTGTGTTAAAAACTTAACTCGCAGATATTCTATCTTTTAGATATACCTGTAATTTTATTAGCTAGCTAAACATGTAAGAAAGTCTGTCTCCATGTTATCTTTTTCTCAATAAAGAATGCATTTACTATTACTACAATGAATACTCATGGAACCATAATTTTTTACTAATGATGATACAATGTTAAGAATCAACAGATAAATTTTCCTAAATCTCATGAATTGTGCAAAACATACTGACAAATATTAATTTCTTTTACTTCTATATGAAAAATATGTGTAATTGAATAGGATAACCAATTCTTAATTATTTAGAAATACTACTAAAATTTCTTTTCATATTTATAAAACTAATAAGTTAATAAAAACATTTTACTACAAAATATGGCATGATATACAAAGTGTTAGTCCTTTTAAGGCTGCACTTTCAGTTTCCTACGGAATTCAAGAAAAAAATAGGTCATCTTTTGACTAGCAAGTTAAGACAGAAATACTATTCGAAAATATGAAATTAATATTACAGTTACAGTACAGTTAATATTATTAATTGTTATTTTATTAGAACTCTATTTTATTCATCACCTTTGTATACCTGCAGGTAAGTAATTGTTTGCTATTTCACTTA
The DNA here is from genome assembly GCF_000390285.2 of Anoplophora glabripennis. Classification (NCBI taxonomy): domain Eukaryota; kingdom Metazoa; phylum Arthropoda; class Insecta; order Coleoptera; family Cerambycidae; genus Anoplophora; species Anoplophora glabripennis. The sequence goes on from NW_019416866.1 coordinate 141,589, forward strand.
TAGTGATATTTCTGATATTTCAGTGAATTTGAAAAAAACAATATATACTTACCCCACTATATTATTCTTTAATAACATTTCTTATTTTTCAAAATTACACTATTTTTTTTAATAAAACCTACATATTTTAACTTACAACCCAGTTAGTATAGATTAGGTACATTTATTTTTCACAAAACATATATAATGTTAATATTATGGATTACTAATAAAAAAAATATTTTACGTGCTCATCTTTTCTAATTACCTAATATTTTCAAAAATGGTTTGAAGATTTTTTTAGAATACAGTCAAAATAAATTTCAGAAACTTCTAGCCTCAATATTGCAGATTACATACTAATTGTACTTATTACCTGTACCTATAGTATACTGCATTGAGATTGAATATTTTATTAATTTCAAATCAAGACAAAAAACTTAAACCGGTATATAATTTATAAATTTCTAAGATGGTTTCATACATGCCTACATACCAGTAAAAAAACTATTTCTTATAATGAAAACAATTATAAAATCATTACTTTCAGTTTACACAATAAGAAATACAGTAATTTGTTTATTTTTTTCTTTTAAACATATACAATTACAGTCATTTTCTATCTATACAATTATTAATTCTACAAAAATTAATTGATGGAAAATTTGTATTAGGTATCACTGAACACATTCCTATGGACTTCTTTTTATTTCAGTTTTCATCTCAGACACATTACAAAACACAAAGTGCTCGCCACATAACTTTTGAATATCCATTTACTTAAATTTCCTATTAATTCATATCTTTCTTCAAATATCTGCCCCATACCAACAGCTTATACAAGTTGTAGTTTAAAATAATATCACAAAAACCAATTGCATTGGATTGCATTCTTGCATTCTTCGTTTAAATTTCCACNAGTTTATACAGTCCACTCTATCGATTAACACCTGCTATGTGACAGAACCCATCAACTTCAACCCCGGAAGCCACCAGTTATTACAGTGATTAAAACCCGAGTAACCTTCGCGAGTGCGACTTATAAAATTGTGAAGATTTTCTTTCGTCTACCACAGTAACTTTTTAGTAGTACAATATAATCTCACACGAGGAAATTGGAACTACAAAAAAAACAGTAAACTATACTATTATCTTACATATTCTGGAAGTGTTTCACAGTCACATAAACAAGTTTGACTGTTCTTAAAACAAATATTTGGCGTGAGGTGCCTTCCATAGGCTCTTCTTCGAAGATATCATTACATGGCACCGGCTGTTAGATATTATGTTCTAATATTTTACATAACACGGCCAAATACACATGAGCTTTAGTGTTTTATTTAACACTGTCACTGGCATTTAAAACTTCAAGACTACATTTCCTGGGCCCAGAGTTATTAAAGAACAAGTAAGCTTCCCAGTTGGATTGTAAAAGAAGTTATAAAATTCTGGGCCGCACATTAATAAATATGTCACGGTCTCTACATAAATATGCCTTTCCACCTGGATATGTCACATTAAATACATTTTAACCTAATGAGATACACAAACAGTTTTCCACTAATGGCTACAATATACAGGACGATGGCTATTTAGCTGAATATGTCAAATTTCAACCCCGTTTCAGTAGGTATTCAGGAACCCAGTCAGTACTTCCCTAAATGTTGCTGTTTTTGCCAAGTACTTGGATTTCCTGTACTTAGTGATAAAAAAGTAAAAAGGTTCGAGAGTGCAACATGAGAATGTTATGGCAACATGAAATGTGTTAAATTAAGACAAAGTTTTTAAAGATTTTGTGTGCATTTTAAGAGATACTGCGGTGTGCCTTCCAGAGGCCCTTCGGATGAATATTAAATTTCAACTCCATTCCAGTAAGTATACAAGAACCCAGTCAGTACTGGAGTCTGGAGTCTGGAATTGTGGGGAGGGTAGCAAAGCTACAGCACTTAGGCCCCATTGGGCCCCTTGTACATCCTCCCATTAGAGAGATCAATCCACCTGAGCCGCCAACCAGCCTATTACAGTGAAAAAGGTGGTGACGTTGCTCAGGGGGGTCTCTCTAATATAGGCCATTGAAGGCCAACGTTCTCCCAACATGGACTCTTTTGTTGACGAGACGGCAGTGCATTCACACAGTAAATGCAAGACCGTCTCGTCTTCCTGTTCACAGCCCTTACAAAGAGGTGTTTCACACTTCCCCATATTGTAAAGGTGTTTCCTTAGCCAACAGTGTCCAGTTTGAATACCTGTCACCAGGCGAAGATTTGACCTAGACATAGCCAGGTATTTTTTGGCTGTGTCTTTGCTAGGATACACTAAGAGCTCCTTAGCAAAGTGACAGCTGATTGTTTCATCCCACCGTTTCATAAATTCTTTGTGGGTGTCTTCCTTGATAATTCCAACAAGTGCCGACAACGGAAGCACACTGGAGGGGCCACCCAGTCAGTACTTTCCTGTGTTTAAAAAAGTTTTGCAAGTGCAGTGTAAAGATGTTATGGAAGAATGAGACGTGTGTTAAAAACTGAACTAACAAATTTTGTATGCTTTAGGTATACCTGTAATTTTAGTAGCTAGCTAAACATGTAAGTAAATCTGTCTCGATATTATCTTTTTCTCAATAAAGATTATATTTACTACAATGACGACTCATGGAACTATAATTTCTTATTAATGATGACACAATGTTAAGAATCAACAGGTAAATGTCCTAAATCTCATGAATTGTGCAAAACATATTGACAAATACTAATTTCATACTTTTGTATGAAAAAAAATGTGTCTAATTGTATACGGTAACCAATCCTTAATTAATTATAAATACTACTAAAATTTCTTTTCACATTAATAAAACTGATAAGTTAATAAGTAAACACATTTTATTATAAAATATGGTATGATATACAATGTGTTACTTCTTTTAAGTCTCCGCTTTCAGTTTCTTATGGAATTCAAGAAAAAAATAGGTCATCTTTTGACTAGCAAATTAAGACAGAAATACTGTTAGAAAACGTGAAATTAATATTACATACAGTGTTACTTTATTAGATCTCTATTTCCTTCAACACCTTTGTATGCCTGCAGGTAAGTAATTGCTATTTCACTTATAGTTACGGTGACCATATCTTTTTTCAGAAAAAAAGTACAAAATTTAGAGAAATAAAACAAATGCAAAAATATTTTATAAACGCAAAATATATCTTTTTATTGGACAAAACTATCTTATTTCCATTGAAAATAGATACATAAAATAATTAAACATAATTTATATGTACTAAAATTAACAACTCATAATTTTTTTGTACAGAAAAAAAAAATTCTACGCATTCATTAATTTGTACATAAACGGTAAAAGTGGTTTATGAGAAATATAACGGATCCCTATCTCCCACGTGTTTTCAACATTGAAAATTAATTTCTAAAAAACGAAATGGTCAATCGATTTAAACGTCTATCGTTTGCAATTAGATAGAAATAAAGGTATTGGGTACGGTCGAATGTTAAATCATATTATCTGAACTCACAATGAGTTAATATTCAAGTAAAAGTGCCAAAAGAAATTAACTGATTAAGATATTTGTTTAAAAACAGTAAAAAAAATTAAGTATTTTTTTTTTTAAAAAGAAGTACATTCGCATGACCTTAGAAAAGTTTTGAAGTGCATTAGGACATTATTTAAAAGTAAGTACTGCCCTACTCAAGTAAGTACATATATGGTCACCGCACTTATGGTGGTATTTCTGATTTTTCAGTGAATTTGAAAAATAAACACAATATATACTTACCCCACTATATTATATTCTTTAACAACATCTCTTATTTTTCAAAATTACACATTTTTTTTTAATAAAACCTACATATTTTAACTTACAACACAGTAAGTATACAATTATTAGGTACTACATTTGTTTTTCACAAAAGATATAGTTTAAAAATATTATGGATTACTAATAAAAAAAATATTTCACGTGCCCATCTTTTTTTAATTAGGTACCTAATAATGGTTTGACTAATTTTTAGAAAGGCATTATCACATATTTTTTAAAATTGAAGGGAAAATTATTTTTTACTTTTTCTGATATTTCAGTTGATTTGATAAAGCACAACAATATACAGGGTGATTCAGTCATAATGTCATTAATTTTAAGAGCAGATAGAGAAAAATTAGTATAATACGATGGCGTGATTTAAAAAAAATTAAATGCATATTTAAGCAGAAAAAAAAATATTTTCAAATCATTATTTAACCCCCTTTTCAGGCTGTTACTGACCGGCTGACGTCGTCGGTTATTTAGAATTTGAACACGGCTACGATATGAACAACGCACCCTAGATGCAACGTTGCCATATTTATATATTTTCGCTCATATCAAGACAATAAATAAGCGGTTTGCTCACGTCAAAAAATAATAATTTAAAATGCTATAAATTATTTTTTATAATTATGAAATCAACACATTAAATTGTTATTGTTGCCCAGCAAGAACCTCGAGGAGGTCTGAGCATGCCTTGCCAAAAATCAGTTTTTATTAACATCATAATGTTAATTTTTTGCTGTAAGCAAATGTTCAAATACATTACCGTTACCGCCTATGCACAAGTGTACACGTTAGATAGATGAGCGGCGGATGCGATGGAATAAACCAGGGTTGTTACGTATTTCTTCAGCGGCATCTTCGATACGATTCCGCAACTGCTCTACATTCTTTACCTCGGTGTGATACACGACAGATTTCATATAACCCCATATACAAAAGTCCATATGATTATGGGCCCTCATCTCCCTATCCACCGATTGGGACATTGCTCGTCTAAAAATACACGGACATCGCGAGCAAAATGGGCCGGATCTCCGTCGTGCATATACCACATATCCCCGTAGCATCTGAAGGGGAAGAAGGGGAAGGTTTTCAAACAATTCTACTAAAAATTGAAAGTAACGCGGCCCATTCCGATGTTCAGGTAGAAAATGCGGCCCATTAAACGATCGCCATATACTCCTGAACATAATACATCGACACCGAATCTCCTATGAAAGCTAATCCGACGAGTAGTGTGCGGGTTTTCATCTGACCAAATGTGACTATTATGGCTGCAAAGAAATTAGCTCTGTTTCACTTTAAATAAAATTTAATATTGAAGTTACAAAACTCCAAGAGTTCAACTAATTTAAATTTTATTTCACAACCATTTCAACATAAAAAACCAACACTCACTAGATAAATTATAAAGAGATGGTGAAATGTATGTAGTATTTAAATACTGATTGTAAGTAATAGAAGATAAAAAAACAATCGGACGGAGACAAGTAAACAACTCGGTACGTGATTCCGACCTAGGTTAACCTATATCTAGGTCAACCACGATCCTTTTTTACGGACCGTGTAGGTCAATGACCCACTTTTTAATTTGCACGCGTACAAATAGTCCAGGAGCCAGATAGAGTGCCGTGGCAAACAAAGTCAGACGGCTGCAAACAATGTAATGAATACGGATGAATGTTTCCAATGTACGGTTATTACAATTTATCATTTTTAATATTATTAACGTTTTCACGTTTTATAATTTATTATGTTAAATAATACACAGTTTTAGTATTTCAATTTATTATTCAATATGCAGTTGCGTATATCCAAAGTTTACATAATAAATGTAAACTTTAGTGTAAATCTAAACTTTGGTGTAACCTAGGTAGGCACTTATTGTTTTTGAAAAAGCAATACTTATATTTTTTACCTGTTTAAAATGCCAGCACAAATAAAACAGTATTCATCCGTCCAGAGCACTCTGTTAATAAAGTTCTGCTGCACTTAGGAATCAATTGCAAAATTCAAGACGATTGCGGGAGATATGGAGGGTGGTAGATTTGAATAAACGCTTTAAATTGTTAATGGTTTTGTAACCGTGTGTAGTGTATTTTGTATATTTGGGTATTTAGTAGTGTGCCGACTTTTCTATTTGATAAAATACGGTGTGCCTACAAACAGGCAACTACCTCTGCTTTATTTATTTTCTTTTAACGAAAGTTTACTTCGAGAAGTCAGGCTCGTTAAAACATTCTACACTAAGTTAATACAATTGTTAAAATTATTTATAATGAAATGCAGCAAGCTCCTTTATTTACTTGAATACGTTTAACAGTAAATGTGAACCACACATTATGATGTGAACTTGGCAACGCTGTTCCTTTAGCCGACAACTGTTCGTGACATTACGTTACAAAATTTTCCGAGCATCCGGGCATCGGCCAGGGCCGCCCTCGTAGCGGGAGTTATGGGTCGATTTCCTTCATTTTTAAAAGTCGAGTAAAAAATTTTTTTTCCGATTTTCTGTCTTTATTAAGCCTTCCGAATACGTGGTTA